>NW_020449752.1:1334099-1359879 GCF_003343035.1 Apteryx rowi
GGGGGGAGGGGCCCGGCGCGCGCCGAGCACGGGGAGCCGGTAACCGCCTCGCGCGCGACGACCGTTACCCGTCTCGGCGCCTCGCGCGCGGCGGCGGTAACGGCCGGCGCCCTGCCGGTCCCCTCAGGCGCGGGGCGCGGCTCCTCGGCGGCTCCTCCTCAGCGGCGACGACCCCCGGGAAGCGCAGAGGTAGCTCTGAGCCCTGCGCCCGTCCCCGCCGCGCACCGGGACCCCCGCGGGACCCCAGCCACGCGCTAACGGGGCCGCAGCCCCGCCGGAGGCCTCGACGCACGCCGGTGACGGTTTCCACGTAAAGCGTGAGGGCTTCTGCCTTCAACTGCCCTTATCGCCGTGCAGGCAAAGTTCACTTTGCAGAAGGTGCAGGAAAAGCAGGAGGGAGAAGACCTAAGGGCCCATTAGCAATGGCCTTTTATCATCTAGTAAGTATAATCTAAGGTCAGAAAATGTCTATAGCTGCCACTAATCTCCTCTCTGCCCGTGTCAGCTCCCTTCCCTGTGCCATGTACTAGGCATGTGGTGGGAGGGGAAAGAGGAGCTGGTTCTCATTTGAAGAAGCTAACACAGACCCTGTAATTGCGGGGGGAGGGAGGGAGAACTTTTTTTGCAAACCCCTACATGGAAAACCTTCTCTGCTTCCTCTGGTTAAAAACTTGAAATACTGCAGAAGAGAATTATCATGACCTCTGACACGGTTAGTAAATTTATTACCATACCTTTACTGATTTCAAGTCTGAGGAAAAAATAGTTGAATTTATCAATATTTTTACTCCTTCTACATTGTGCACAGCAGGGAGTACTGATCTGAGACAACAGAGTTTAGAAGTTTCTGTGCAGGACCATATTTTTTGAGTTGTATCTCTGCACTGCAAGGCTTCCTTGAGATACAGAAAGCACCAGTATCTGGTGAGAATAGGCAGAACAAGCACTTGGTACATTAGAAAAAATGTGCTGGGAAAAGAGAAAGAGGGATGCTTCTAGATAAACAAGAGGCATCCTGCTCTTCAATTAAAAAGCCGTTGCATTTAGCAAGTGATTAGAGCTGCAGTGTTTGTGGCTAACTTGTCCCCAGTGGTGCATTCAGCACCTTGGAGGACAGGCTTTTAAACAGGGCAGCTAGTTCCCTGGAACTGTTTCACTGATAGAGAAAGAGGAACAGTGCTATGCAATTAGGTTGCACCTCCACCTCTGCCTGAAGTGCCTGCTTCAGTCCTGACTCAGCAGAGATGACCAAGAATTCTAGTGTTTCTCTTTCCAAGAGGGATGGGTGGCAGCAGCCCATTTGGAGACAGATGTTCTTATTCACTACTGTGATTTATATCTTTAGGCTGCACAATACTTCCCTAGTAACAGCAGCTCTGCCAGGCACAGAGTGCAGCTGTGGTAGCACGTGGGTGGTGTCCAGCTCTGTTCGGGGTCAATATAAGCCAGAAAGACTGTTTCCACTTGGATATCCCCCTCTCCACTCTCACAGGGAGAACTGGTGAACAGAGGAGGGAAACAGATGATGCTGTAGCAGATGAAGCTCATTAAGGCTGGAGAACAGCTGCTGGCTTCACTCCTGTAACAGATTCCTGGCCACAATCATCCGCATCACCTCATTGGTACCTGCAGCAAGATGAGGGTGCAAAAGACATACAGTTAAGAGATGGTCCAGTTCTGCCCCCAATGAAGGCAAAGAAAATTCTTCCATGATCTGCAGTCTACAGCATGGAAAAGCTTTTCCCAGAGGGAAAACTTGAGGTGGCATTTAGTAGGTGTTGGGGCAAAATATAACTGCTAAGTGCCAACATATCCCTAAGGAAAGGCTTCAGATTGGTAAGTGCTGGTGCTCCTTTTTCTTTGGACGTTGAGAGGACGGGGGCACCGGACATCAAACACAACTCCATATATGCCAACGCCCAAGTTCTCTGCTTTACTATATAACACATAACATCACACAGAAAGACTGTAGTCCCACCCAGTACAGGCAAGATCATGGCCCTACCAGGTACCCTTGTTCTAGGTGAAGGGAATTCAAAGAAGGGAAAGTAAAATGGTTAGCCAGCTGAATCGAGATTAGGAAAGGCTGCTGTACACACAGCTAGGCTCAGAAACTTAGAGACACAAATGTCAAAGACTGAAGATAGGCCAGAATCACAAGCAAGGAATTGTGGGGGAGTGTCAGCACATGTCTGTAGGACTAATGCARTGAAATTAGACAGAGACACTGCTAACGTAAAAGCTACAGATCTCCCCCTGCTGTGAGACTCTTACAATACACCCTAACTTCTCCAAAGACTTGGTGGAGAGAATACACCAAGTGCTCTTGGCCAGGGGGTTCACACACCTGACACCACCAGGAAACCTCATGCTCAGAGCAGAACTGGATTCTGAAACCCTAGAATCACAGTCATGTAGGAAGGGACCTCTGGCAGACCTGTTCTTCCCCTGGTACACAGCCAGACCACTGCTAGTGAGACCTCCTTTTACCTTCCAGGATCTGATGGACTCTGATGTCTCTCACAAACTGCTGCACAGCATAATCCTTCAGGTAGCCATAGCCCCCGTGCATCTGTAGAGCCTGGTTACAGATCTAAGGAGAAGATATCATCGCTGGTGAAGAGACTTGCATGGTGCTGAGGACAAGTCATTGACAGAAGCTTGGTAAGACCCCAGGAACTGGGGCTCAGTTTTCTTTCTGCTCACCTAATTTCATCTCTTAATAGAGGCTGGTGTGACTGCAAGGAGCTCTCAGCCCCAGTCAGCGCTGCTCTCAGTGCTACCATGTTACCTAAGTGCCGTTTCAAATTTTTGATGCATTTATGGGAACTCTATAGCATAGAAATACCCAGGAAATGCTTTACTTAACCGAGGCAGTTTTTGCTGCCTTTCCAGGGAGCTACAGATGCAAAAATCAAAACGCCAGATCACCATCTAGCGGTCAGTCAGGGAGAATCTGTTCAGGCTCTGATTTCTATTCATATATGACTCCATGCCTCATTATCTATCAGCTTGTGATAGAAAACATAATAAATAGGTAGCAAAAATCCAGAGGGCTGAGAAAATCCAATAGCTTCTAAATGTTACTAATCGAGGAAGATTCAAGGTGCAGACTTCTAGGAAGTGGTCTAGGAAAGAGGAGACCTGAACTGTGGATTGCGGCCTCCACAGGATGCAGAATTCTGTCCTGTAAAACAGCTTGGTCCTGAAATAAGGCTTCTGGCTCACTGAACATGCTCAGGTCTGTGTTCTGCAGTGTCAAACTTCTTTCTGACATCCTGGGCCCTAAGGGGGGTCTCCAAGCTTCTGGTTATGAGGCCAACCGAGGTTTGAGGAACCTACCGCAAAGCATTCGTCAGTAGCAAAGAGTTTGGCCATGGAGCACAGCACAGCCGCATCCTCCCGTCCCTCCTGCAGTGCCTGCGCTGCATTGCGTACCATGAGCCGTGCTGCCACCAGGCGTGTCGCCATCTCTGCCAGCCTGAACTGCAGGTACTGCCAGCAGACAGCATGAGGAGAAAAATTAGGTCAGCATCTTCAGAGGGGCCTGTGTCCTGAACCACGTCCCCACTACCTTCATGCAGGTCTCAGGCCTGACACACTTTCTTACTCAGGAAAAGTCTGTTCCTGACATGAAGTTCAGATCTCCCTATAGTTCTACCTCTGTCTCATTTGCAACCTCTACCTCTTCYTCCATGCATGACTTCACATTGCAGCTGACTGATAGGTGTCACACCTGGGCAAAAGACCTCCCCTCCCACCTCTTGCCACCCAAACCTCCCTCTGAAGTAGGTGCTGATGATGATAACAGTCGTGCTGGGAAGAGTTCATGGCTACTGCAGGCCTAGCTCCTCCCAGGGAAGACCTTGTGAAGCAAGAGGGAGCTCTGGCTGTTTGCTCAGCCAGGATCAGGAAGAACACAGTTCTGGGAGCGCAAATCCAGTAGAGAAGTTACCTGATTGTTGGCCAAGGGTTCCCCAAACTGTTTGCGGACAGTGAGATGTTCTTGGGCCAGAAGAACAGAGGCATGAGCAGCTCCTAATGAACAAGAAGCTGGTGGGAGAAGCCAAGGGCACAGAGTGAATATGAAGTTAAAGCACACTGACAGCAACATGATCCTGGCCCTCCTCCCTTGGCTCTCAGCACTTTTTCTTTCTTACCAATGTTTATCCTGCCTCCATTCAGCCCCTTCATGGCAATGCTGAAACCCTGCCCTTCAGCTCCCAGCAAGTTGCCGACAGGAACAACGCAGTCTTCGAAGATCACAGCCCTTGTTGGCTGGGAATTCCAGCCCACCTGGGAAAAAAACAGAGCACCACCCGGACTGCTCGAGAGGCACCAAACATCCAGCTCCCCAGCAGAGAACTACTCAGCCTACTTTCAACCCCTTTTTCTCATTGCCAGACTGTCACAGAGCACCTCTGAGCCTGCAGTCTATGTGGTTTGGTCTCAGCGTGCTCAGTTAGAAATCAGGATGCGCATAGTTACAGAAAAGGCACAGATCCAAAGAATCTTGATATTCCTGAGATTAAAATCTTTCACTTACCTCAGGGCAGGTATTGCACAAACTTCCCCAAACCTAACCAGGACTTGGCTTGGGAACAACAAACCAGAGCCAGCTGGGACTCTGGTCCCATCTAAGAGATTCCTAGTGCTTTGCACAGRGTGGCCTATCCCTGGCCTGCATTTCCCTCAAGTACACAGGAAAGAAAGAACAAGATTCTTACCTTCTTCTCTTTCTTGCCAAAGCTAAGCCCCGGTGTCCCCTTCTCCAGCACCACGCAGGAGATGCCCTTGGGTCCTGGGCCTCCTGTGCGACACATGACCACGTATACATCTGTGTCACCACCCCCACTGATGAAGGCCTGCAGAGGGGCACAAGAAGAAGGGGTCAGCTATCATATGCTAACAGTGAGCCTGCAGCAGCAGCTGGGGTACAAAGACTGTTCCAGGYGCTGCCTAAGAGACACATCAGTAAGTATCAGAAGTAAATTCTGTAAAGCACAACTTCAGCTGCACCTCAGGGAGAGCTACCCAACAGCAAGATCTACTGAGTCACAGCTGAGGGGCACAGACCCAACTGCCAGGAGATAGATATTCAGGGACCCAACTGGACTAAGCTCTGGTGAATACTCTGCAGAGCATGTCATACCTTGGGAGAAATACAGAGAGATGAGGAGACAGTATKTTCTACATGGAAAGGGAAAGGACGGTGAGACCCAGGCCCCCTTGTGCATGCAGCACCATGTAACAGCTTTAGGATGAGMAATGAGGTACCTTAGAGCCATTCAGGACATAGGTGTCCCCTTTCCTCTTAGCTGACGTCAGTAGGGAAGCTGCATCACTTCCGCTTCCTGTTCGGGAGGTAAGAAAGCAGCCARTGAAGCAACACGTCTCTAGAACCTGCAAATTCTCCTGGGGTTCATACTCTAGGGGACACAGGTTTGTACCACAGCCATTTCAGCAAACATCATCTGCCTCTTCCAAATTTCCCTGTTATTGCCCAAAYGAATAAGAGAAGAAACTTGTCACCTCTGGCTTCCAAGAATGTTCATGTCCAGGAAAACCATGCTAGGAGTGAGGGAAAGGAGAAGATTTTTTTGGTTYAGGATGCTCACCTGGCTCAGTGAGGCAGTAAGAAGCAAGTTTCTCCATGCTACAGAGTGATGGGCAGAACCTGTGTCTCTGTTCCTCGTTCCCAAAGGTGTCAATCATCCAAACACACATGCTGGAGCAAGAGAGAAGGAGCAACTTTGTAGTMCATGCATGTGAACACAGCCCTAGAAGGAAGGTGGGTCATACAAGAGCATCCCCRACTGAACAGAGCAAGAAAGCTCCATGGGGTTCAGTCAAAAGYACTGAGGCTTGAAAGCTTATTGCTCCATCTCTGCTGCCGTTCATCTAAAGTACCCCAGGAGGCAGCCCTCCTTCCTCCTCCCACAAACGCACTGCAGTGGAACAAAATGACATGCCACAGAGGCTGGGAGGAAGRAGATCTGCCTTCCATTGGCCACAGCCTCACTGCTCTGTGGAAGAGAACATTCCCATTTAAAGCATCAGCATTCCCTCAGYGCTAAGCACCACTGTCTCTTAGGGAAGCTGTACCTGGACCCCATCTTTTTGTGGAAAGTGTGCCCTTTACTAACATGTCTGTATTACCTAGCAGGATGAGGCCCTGATAGCAACTGATGCCTTTGAGCTCTGTCACAGTATGACCAAAGCAGCAAAGGATTTTTCCATGCAGGTTACTATCTATAGATGGTTCAAGTGGAAGAGCAGGGAACAGAATCCAGGACTTGATCCCATCTTGCATGCCACAAAGCTAAAATTACTTCCTGCTGGCATCTCAATTTTTGTAGCCTGTTTGTTTACTGCAGTCAAGGGATTCTTACAGTGACGTGTCTACTTGGGGTCCCAACYTTAGATAATAAGCAGCCTCAAGAAAGCTGCCCCTAGCTGGATTTAGAGCCCACAAAACAATTGTGTTTTTCAACCAGGCTGACACCGTCCACCACTCCGCAGACACACTCACTTGTGGATGCTCAAATAAGCAGTGGTGCTGGTACATCCTGTTGATAAAGCTTCAAAGATTATGGAGGTATCAAGTCGTGACAATCCAGAGCCACCGACATCTGGTTTCACATAGATGCCACCAAATCCTAGCTGGGCTGCCTTCCGCATTGCTTCCACAGGGAATATTTCCTATTGGGACAGCCAGAGACATCACAAGTGAATATTCATTATCAACTTCTGGTATATCTAGGCCAGCAAGTCCAATCCCAAACTTCCACAAAGTTAAGAAGTTAGTTGGGTGGGTTAAAGGATGGGCAGCTTCCTARACAGATACCATCTTCAGGAGTAAATGCAAGTTTTCAGATGATTGTATAGCCTAACTAGGAAAGCTTCAGGGAAATTTCTGACGGCAGCCCACCCCAGCTACAGTAGCATCTTCAAAAAAAGTCTCTATAGATGGAATTACAGCACTGAGGAGCCACTGCAGGAATCCCTCTGATGAGGCCTAAGGACAATAACATCCTCAGGATCCTAGGGGAGGAGAGAATCTGATCAGTGCAACCCTTCTGAGGCTGTCATACCTTTTCATCCCACTCAGCCATATGAGGAGCCAACTCCTTGGAAGCAAAATCAAAGGCAACTTTTTGGAATTCCTTCTGCTCCTCAGTCAGGCCAGCAGATGCTAGAAGAGCAGGAACAGRTCAGATATGTGCCCATAGCAGGGAAAGCAAGCACCACCATCTCTTCCATACAGCAAACAAATTCAGTGTCCCTCAACTTATGCATACAGTTCAGGGTCTCTGCTGCAGAGACCATTTATCTGTTCCCTGGGGTCATCATGAAGTGTTCTGGGAGAGGTCAATGGGCTTGGGAAGGGTCCTTCTTAGGACAAAACAAAACCAAGGTCCCAGCTGTGTCTGTCCACTCAGCATGAACTACATTGCAGGACTGAAACAGGGACTGCACAGTCCACTCCAGCTGTCACTCTATCTCAGTAGGTCCCAGCCCTCTGACTTCAAAGCAAACAAAGAAAAAAGAACCCCCCCTGCAAGTTGTAGTCACATGCTGCCTTTGAAAACTCCTGCTTTGTGTGCACATAAACACAACATTCTTCTTATAATTCCTCTCCTAAAATTCATCCAGATGCTACTTCTTCAATCCTAAGTGCAGTTACATTTAAATAYTGAAGCAATTCATCTGATAAAATAAAGTGTTCTGAAATCTTTTAGGAGAAAACAGGGTGGGACACAGCTGTTATTTTGGCAACCAGCGATCGCATTCAGAGATCAGAAGATGAMTTCAACCACAGGATAACTGAGACTTACAAATACAGTGCAGACAGTCAAAAGTGCCTTCCTAATGTACCTTTCACAGCGTTTTACTGAGTCTTTTTGAGATACTCTTTGGTGCACAGTCAAGTTTGAAGAACCATGAGGATCTAGGGCAGGTGCAAGGAAGGGGAAAGGGTTTGTGTTGAGGCAGACTCGGCAGGGCGCTGCCTGCATTTTCCGGGCGTCAGGGCAGCGCTGCCAGCCGCATCGCGGTGCGAGGCCGGGCGCGCAGCGGGCGCAGCAACACGGGCACCTGCCTCTCGGCGGGCGGCACCCCCGCTTCGCCTCCCGGGGACCAGGAGGCCCAGGAGCGCCGGCACGGTCTCCCCCGAGACGGCCTCCCTCCCCGGGGGCCCGGCTCGTCCCCGCCGCGGAGCCTTACGGTCAATGCAGGAGGCGATCCGCCGGCGCCCCGCCGCCGCGCGCCGCAGCAGCAGGGCCCCGCAGCGGGGAGCCGCTCGCCAGGCCATGGCAGCGCAGCGCCGCCGGGGCACGCCGGGAGCCGCAGGCGGCGGGGGCGGCGGGCAGCACCGCAGCTCCCGGCAGGCGCCGCCGAGAGCGGCGCGGCACGCTGGGAGCTGTAGTCCTCCCTCCCGGCTTACACATTGGCTGCGGGGAGGGAGGCGAGCCTTAAAGGCAATGCCTTTTTTGCATAACGGTTACTGACTTCCGACTCCAATTGGGTGGGGGACGGCGTGTTTCCTCCTCCTGCGCCGAAGCTTGGGCAGGGCAGGAGCATCCTTCCCCCCAGTCCGAGGAGAGGGGGCAGCCGCAACCGGAGCTGGTGAGAGGGGGAGCTTGGGCCTGGGGCGGGAGGGATAGGAGAAGCTTGGCACGGAAGGTGGAAAAGTTGATGCCACCCCCTCTGGCAGGGGGAGGCYGGGCCAGAGCCAGAAAACTTCTGACAGGGGCTGCTGGCAGAAGGGAGCAGGGGTTGGTCCCGGCCGCTTGCTCCCTGTTTTCAGGAGGCTTTTGCATGCATATCTCCGAGCAGCAAGCTGAGCCAGACACCCCCAGGGCGAGGCTGGACCAAGCTTTGGAAACAAGCTGTTCTCACTTCCTCGACCGTGTGGTTCCCCTTGCATAGCAGGGAATGTCCACGCTTAGGGCAAGCGCGTTCAGGACTCTTCTCCACTGGCTGCTCTGCCGAGGAGAAAAGCAGCCCTTCTGCTAACGTCCATCACAGCACTGCTATGGAGGCCTGCCTGCCTCCAACAAGCCAAGGGTGTGGTGCTCAGCCAGTGCCAGGATTTGCACTGATGCAGGAAATGGTGCTGAGAGAGCCCAGGCTGAGCTCAAGGAAGAAAATATATCTGCTCTCCCTTTACCGTACAGCTTTCACTGTCCTCTGTCTCAGATTACTGTCCTCTTTTCAGCTTGCCTGAATAAGCAATAATTCTTTCTTCCTTCTCTCATTCAGCAGGTGCTTCTCAGTGAAGAGAATATAATTTGAAGAGACCAGAGATGCCTTGGCCAAGCAGAAAGAGAGACAAAGGAGCAGCAGCAGGTCTGTGCAGACATCCTAACTAATTCAGTATCTCTCACTTGAGGTTCCAGGCTATAGTGAAAGTAACACACAGTCATCTTAACTGTCTGTCTTTCAGAGCAACATGTCTTATAGACAGCATTTCCTCTGTAAAAGTGGGCTGAGCATCCATGTGTGACTGAGACAAGTCTAACAGACATACAATAAGGACAAGGAGGTATTCTCAGCACAAGGCAGTTAAGAAACATAACCCATTCCCATTTATGAAGAGCTTTCGGATCCTACACGTTAGGGGTGATCTCAAAGTATACCACCCTCGTAGCAGGAAGATAATGTGGTACCATTTGCAAAAAAGGACTTGTACTTGAGGCAACATTATCTGGTGCTTAAGGGATAAGATGGGGAATTACACAGTTGTCTGTGCCACTCATCTGCTGCAGGAACTCGAGCAAATAACTGTCTTCTTACCCTTTATTCACTTGTCACTAATTGTTTTCATTATCTGGGTCCTGGACAAACAGGGTTATGGACCACCTCTGAACCACTAGCACAGTGGAGGCTTAATCTAAATCTTCCAGCTACTGCAGTAATTGAAATAGCTTGCTTTGCTGCTGAATTTTGCTATTATTCACCAAATTCACTTAAATCAACTTTGTTGCCTATAACTCTGCTATTAATAATAAAAAATAATCAACTACATCTCACTGGGGCAGCATAGCCTCTCCTAGCTTTTTCTGGTAAACCCAAGTATAAGCAGAATTATGACTATTAAAAACTACATTTGTGCACACCACAAAAAAAATCCTCATTTCAGAAATGAGTTAGAAATACTCAGAAACACTGATGAGTAATGCTAATACCTTAAACGTAGCATCTGAGGCCCACCAAACTTCTGCTGCAGGCAAACATCAGTATGTGAAACCATCTTGGACAATAAAATTGTTTCAGCACCAGTCCTTGTCAGAAACAAAATGTGTTTTACCTGAATGGTCCTTTTTTGCTGTTTCTTTTAAGATAAAAAGGAGCCTGATGCTAAAAGAGCCAAAACTGAGGAAACTCAGAAAAAGGAGGAAGAGGAGAAGTCCACAAAACCTCCAGCTGGGAATTCCAAGTCAGGATGGAAGAACTGGAAAAAAGCAAAAGAATCCGACTCTGGTGGGGAGGAAAGCAAGCAAACGTATTGTCACTGGCTTCTGAAATCGGAGCCAGAGAGCAGGCTTGAGAAGGGAGTGGATATGAAAGTAAGCACTGACACCCATTCTAGTATTCTTACTCAGCAGAGTGTGGAAGCGGTTTCATATCTAACCAGAGCATTAGTGCCTAAACACTGAGTTACAGGATCAGACAACTTGGGTTGTTTGCAATATCAACATGATTGTGGTTTTTTACTACTTCTCAATGATCTGTCCTCCTGAAAATAGAAAGATGTAATGCTGTTCTCTTCCAGCACAACAGCCTTAGAGTTTGATCCTTGTAGTAAGAGAGGAAATCAGGTCCTCGGGATGTTTAGATGTTCATAGCAGGGACAGCATCTATTTCAGATTCTGCCTTTACACTGCTACAGTGTTCCCAGTATATAAAGTCTTTTCTTTAGACACTAGGGGAACCAAAAGGTTCTGTGAAGTTTGTACCATAACTGAAGGATCAACTAGAAACAAATTAAGCAAAACGTAGACAGTATGACAAAAAAGACCAGACCGCCACCCAACCTTAACTTGCATTTTCATTCCATTTGGCAGTTCAGCATTGAAGACTTGAAGGCTCAGCCCAATCAGACAACCTTTTGGGATGGAGTAAGAAACTACCAGGTAAGGAGCAGGATCTGGTGTTAAAGATGGGATCGCTGAAATATCAGTAGAAAATATACAGAAAATGAAAGGTGCCTCTTTCCCAACGGATGACTTGTCCCCTTTACCTGTTACAGTGCTGCAGTTATTTCCTTTTGGTGCACTCTGCCTGCTTTTACAGTTGTATTTTGACCGGACTATATATGCTTAATTGCCTCTACCTCAGAAACTTCTTGCCAGCCTGATTCAGGCTAGTTAATATTCTGTCAAATTGCTCAGTTTTTCTTTAGTTTGGCCTCTAAGGAGTTCAAACAGATCACCAGCCTTTATTTCCCTTGACACCTTCCAGCAAGTCTCTGCTTACCCACATACTGCGCCTTGTCAATGTACAGCTTTCTGTTCTGGCCTTCATGTGCAAAGGAGATCCACATATGCTTCCTCTGCCTAAATGAGACCAGCTCTGCTGCTTGTTTGCTGACAGCAAACTTAAGTCTCCTGCTATCCCTGAATGAGGGTGGCCAAGCTGCTAAATTCCCACATGCTTTCTAACCAGCAGATTATTGCTCTTTAGCCTTGTTTTTACTTCATTTCATTGCAGCAAGAAACATCTGTAGGACAACTGTAGGAAAGCTTATCTGAGTAGTTCTGAAGCACATATCCCTCTCTTGTTGTTTGTTCCTGTTTCCAGCTGTTTATAATGAAGCCCTGAGAGGGCCTGCCATGTCTCCTACAAAGAGCTCAGTCTCTTGTTTAAATCTGACAGGCACGGAATTTCCTGAGGGCAATGAAACTTGGGCAGCAGGCTTTCTTCTATCACAGTAACTGTAAAGAGCCTGGGATCGTTGGCATTGTCAAGGTGAGAGCCTCTTGCTCATTCTGTGTTTCAGAGAAAAAAAAAAAATCAGTGTGTTATCAAACAGTTCATTAGCTCTACTTCTGTGTCAGAACAAAAGGAGTGTGAGAGAAACCTAATGAGAGCAGTGAATGAACCTAAGGTATCTAGGCTCAACAGTACATATCACAGCAGGGCTGACTCAGCCAGTCTTCTTTCCCCAGAGAGATGGAACCAAACTGCTGTGATCCTGCTGTCATTTCAGAGTGCTTCCAGCCAAGTCAATTGTTGCTCCACACTCAGGGCATCTGATTAAAATGTGACTCACTAAGTTCTGCTGAGCTGAGCCTGCAAGGCAGTTGTCTAAAACCTAGGGCACAGAAAACTTTTCTCTTTAAGAGGAGCACTTGTCCCAGATACTGTCCTCATGTATCCAGTTTTCCTCTGCTATATGTGCTCCTTCCTCATTGCTCTCCAAAGAGGTGATGATGCTTCATTGACATCCAGACTGTTCTGGAGTGCGTCAAGCCAAGAAACGTGAAGGAAGGAAATGCCTCACATTGTTAGAATGGAGTTCAGAGGAAGCAAGGCTGATTTTTACACCAGGATTACTCCTTATGTCTAGTCAGAGCTTTCGTACGGGCATTTCATAGTCTTTGCTGACAACACTATTTAACTGACAAGAACGTGTCTTATTCTCTCCTTCTGCTTCAGATTGTAAAGGAGGCATACCCTGATCACACACAGTTTGATCAGAAGGATCCTCATTATGATTCCTCCAGCAGAAAAGAGAACCCCAAATGGTCCATGGTAATGTAGTAAACAAAATACATCTGTTTCAAGCTGGTGCAAGCCCAGCTGAGTTAGGAGTGTCCTCTCATGATATCATAGATCATCTTAAGCTTCTGTCCCAGCCTAGCTACCTCTTTCAAGAGAAAAGCCAGTCCTGATTGTTTTCTCTGCCTCTTCCCCCCCATCTTGTCCACAGGGCTGCCAAAATGAATCTCCCTAAATTTTCAAGTCTTACCTGGATGCAGAACTGACCTCCCTGCATTGCAGAACTGTGGGTTAGGAAAGACAATCAACATCTTTAAGCACCACTCTGGGCCTACAGCAACAAAGCTGTAGTTTTGAGGCACACTAAATTATAAGGAAGTGACTGTTCACAGACTGCTTATAACCCACATCTTCATTTTTTACTGTCTGTGGCCACATGAACATATGTTGTTAGTGGACGGTGCTAAGATCCATGTAAACAAGTGGCCTGCCAGAAGTGTCTGAAAGCTCTTGTAGCCTTGAGCAAGGAAAAGCTTCCATACCACTATAAGATACTACACATCAGTCATTTACTTCAGTTTAAGATCTTTACCCCCCCTCCCCAAGGTCTTGTGTGACATCTAGAGGCCATATCCTTCTCCAACCATGCTCCTTTGCTGCCCATCACTTCCCAGGTGGATGTCCAGTTTGTGCGGATGACAAAACGTTTCATCCCCCTTTCTGAAATCAAGGCCCACCACTTGGCACATAAAGCGGATGGAGGTCCCCTAAAGAACATGATGCTCTTCACAAGACAACGTCTTTCCATCCAACCACTGACACAAGGTAAGAACCTTCCCCTTCTCTGGGCTTTTGGTGCCATTTCTTCTAGAGGCAGCCCTCACCCAGAGAACTAGGAAGTTCCACTTACGACTTCTTCTTCCTTACCTTTTCAACGCAGAGGAATTTGATTTTGTCTTGAGCCTGGAAGAGGAAAAGCCACATTAAGAAACTGACAGCAGCACAGCTTCCACCCAGCCTGCTTCTGCCTACTCCTAAACCAGCATAATCCTCAAGTTCACTTGCTCAATCACGGCAACAAGAACAAGCGTGCACATAATTCAAAGCTTCATGTCCCTTACTTTGACACACTGTTATTTTTGCTTATTTTTAAATAAAGCCTTTTAGAATCATTCACAGCTACTCAATTTTTAGCAGAGGAAAAATCCTGCAATCTATCTCTGGAAAGAGATCTGGAAAGATCTTGCTTGAGGATGTTTACTACCGGAGCTGATGCAGTTCCACATACTAAGGAGGGACATTTTTCTGCAGAAAAATATCATTAAGCTTCTGTCTAGAGCAAGACAACTTAGACTACACATCCACCCTGATTGCTGCAAAGCAGATTACCGTTGACTTCCTGCAGATACAAAACTTCCCATGTTCCTTTAGCTCTRTTTTCTTCTATTTCTCTGGTGTCAGTACTGACTAGATAACCTTTAACAGCTGTATGGGTCTTCCACCCGCATGGCTTATAAGCAGTGGCATAGCTTAAAGAAAGACCAAGTATTTATAAAGGAAAATGAAAGATAAGACTCTTCAAGCATGTTTGGAGGGGTGAAGAACAGGGCACTAACTGTATCCTAAAATAAAAATGTCTTAATACCATAAAGAACCCAGACCAAAAACAGGCAATATAAACTGAATCAGACAAATTCACACACAGCATTTGAAAGCCGGGGATGGCTCTTTTTAATTGGAGAGACAAAAACCCAAGTTTTAAAATACAGCCATTGAAAAGACGATGAATTAAGAAACATGTAAACACAGCAGAGGCTTAATTACAAGTTGCACTGCTTGGTTTAGTACCTGAACACTCCCCCCAGCCTGACTCTGCCTGGAAGAGAGGGAATGACCCAAGCACTGAACAGAACCACCCAGCTCAAGGGAACATGACAGCTCAAGTAGTGTCTGCCCCTTGCCCTGCTAACAAAACTTTTCTGTAGTACCTTGTCCTGGAGTGATCTTATGCTTCAACTTCTCTCTGAAGATGCTCAGCATATCTCTTCCAGCCCAGACAAACAGAGGGCCTAGTGGGTAACAGGTTGAATGGTCTATTTAGATTAAGTAAAAATGGGGGTAATTTCTAAATTCTGGTTTCATAACTAGGGACACAGGGGAGAGGGCACAAAGTAAAGTAGGAAAAAAACTCAAGGTATAGGATCATGCACATTTTCCAATTAGTCCCTCCAGCAGCATTCTGGGAGCATCTGTTACCTCCAGAAACAGATGTTTAATAGAAATCTCCTTACGATGCACTGTCTGTTCAGACAATTATCTTATATCCAGCAGTGATGCTGTTCAGCCAGTAAATGAACCATTCCTGGAATGCACAGGCATCTTCATCCACTTGGTTTCTTTTAATACCACATGCCTACTATCTAGAGGAATATGCAAGGGAAAAAAAATCCCAGGAGGRCTGGGAGGTAAGGGAAAGCAGAGGGTGGTCAAGGTGCTGCTGTGCTCAACTTAGCCTTAGAAAGGTAGTCTGCTATCCCCAGAGGCTCCCCATGGGAGCTTCACTTGTCTCCAAAAGATCAGGTATTGCCACAGCACAGGTGGTTCCCCCTACACAGAGGGGGGAGTAAGTTAGTGTCAAAAGTAACATCCAGGTTCCTTTGCCCTGTGAGACACTCAGCAGCTTACCACCCCTTTCCCTGACATAACAAGGTAGTTGTCTAAAGTAAGCTTTTGCTTCAGGCTCAGGAAGACATGGCTCCAGCCCATGGCACAGACTTCTCCTGTAAAGAAGAGCAAGCCACGTCTTCACTATTACAGAGCAGAAACATGGCATGACAAGAGCATTCAGCAGAGATGAGGTCATTAGTGTCCTCTACAACAGAGTGAGACTGTCCAGCTCTACTAAAAACCACAACCTTACACACAGTGAGTAAAAGATAACTTACTTTGGCAAGCAGAAACACACATTTATCACTGAAATACAGTAGCTGTCTTATTACATAAAAAGCTCCCCTTCCCACCCAGACCCCATTCCCTCCACCAGCACTGTTCCACTAAACAAAGCAGAAGATACTTTCATTTCCCAGCCGGAAAACAACTGTTCTGCATCCAACTGTAGGACAGAGGCAGAGGAGATTCATTCAGAGTCAAAACCAAGCTGGGCAAAACCCTACTGAGCTACAAACTCACAGGAAGATCTAGACAAATCCCATTTGATGGAGCTCATATTAGTTCAGACTTCTCTCCATCTGGTAGGAGGTTTAACCACCTGCTTTCTTGGAGGACGTCTAAAAAAGGATCGGTATTGGCCAAACTCAGTCAAGTCTACAAAGCCACATCTAAAGTTTAATAGAGAAGTGATTTCCTTCTGGGAATGTTGTCATGATTCTACTTAGCTGAAGGGTAAATGGAGCTTATCTCAGAATAGAAAAGACCCTTATTCTCATTCTCAGCTCATGCCATACCCACAGACCTCACTGGTGAATTCAGCTCAGGCCTCAGAAACCTGTCTCCGGAATCGAAAGCTTTACCATCCCTCCAGTTGCTGCTGGGCTTCATCTAGCAGCGCACCCAGGCCATGAGCTCCTTGAACAACAGCATCCCACTTCCCGGGATTACCAATCCTTATCCTGCAGGCACAAGGGAGAAAACAAAGCAATACTTGCACATTTCTATACGGCTGTCTGTCCCCACTAAGCCTGCTGTGTCACAAGGACACAGAGATGAGCAGGACAGTCTGTGCAATACATGCTTCCACAGGGAGCCCCCATTTATCTCTCAYGTTCCAACGCTCTTCCCTAGATCTCTCAAGGCTGATCTGTCCCTGCTCTGCAGCACCAGCTGGGACCTGTACGAGTGCAGAAACCGGACAGACTGAACCTCAGGGGTGCTCATGCAGCCTCTGAGATGACACTGGGAAGGCACTGGTCTCAGAGCCAGAAGCCTTCCTGTCCCCACTTCCCAACCACCCAGCAGCACTGCTAGCCACTATCCAGCCTGCACCACCTCTCTGTTCCATGCCCCACTGCGTTCATATGCTTCACTCCTTCCTGCTAACCTCACCTCCTCAGCATCCAACCTCAGCACGGCAGTCTGGAGTTCCCATGGCAAGGACACTAAATCATTCCTGCTGCCCGTGCTCCACCAGCACAGTGGCTCTGTGGTAGTCCCAGGGCTGACTCAACTATGTTACATAACTGTTTGTGACAAAGAATCCAACAACACCATGAAGAGGAAAGGGTGGGAGAGAGGGGACAACATGAAGCTATTTCAAGTAGGCCGCACCTCAGTCTGACTCCCTCCTCTACCTTCCAGCTAAAATAGTGTCATCTTCCCTCATGAAAGTTTTCAAAAGGCAAGAAAAATATTATCTATCCTACACAGCCCCAAAGCAACATACATGCTGCTGAGAAGGAGCAGCGGATTTGACCTTCACTTGCTCTCTCCCTCCCCGCTGCCATGTTGAAAGGGTCTTGGGGCAAAGACGAGATCAGGCAGCTCCGCGGCCTCCGGACACACACGTCAAAGCAGCCCACCCCAGAGGAATGTAGTTGATTGGGAAGCACTGAGGTACCTTCAACTCCACATCACCAGCGCTCCAGCTTGCCTTGCCCACTTATCCCCTCCCCACCCTACTAGTCCTTTGAAGAAAGGAATTAAGTCAAAAACGGATATTTATTTTCATGAAGTCTCTGAAGTATTTTCTCTTCCTCCTCGCTGCTGCCCCACTGGCTCCACAGCAGCCTTCCTTCCTCTGTGTGACCTCTCACTGCCGGCTGTTGTTCTCTGCAGTCTGGCTGGGGGTCTTGGCCTCCGTGTGCGAGGATGTCCCCTCAAACCGCTGGGAGGCGATGGCTGCTTGGTGGGACATGCTCTTCCTCACTATGTCTCCTTTCCGCCAAAGCACCACCTCCTGTAGTAACACAGCCAGCAGGGCTTGTCAGGGCTTTCAGAGACCTCTTCCCAGCCCCACCCAGAGCCACTCAAACCAAAACGCTGAACCAAGCTGCCAGGTGAGCAGCTTATATCCAGTGCTTGCACCCAGAGAGAACTCAACCCATGCTGGCACGTTGCACCCTCAGCCACACACCCTAAGGCCACCCACAGTGCTAAGGAGAGGCCTCCCAATGCAGCCTTCCTGAAAATTTGAGTACAGCCCTCATCTCCAGGGTATGAGCACCCAGGGGCAGCCCACTGGATGTTAGGCCCATCCTACTGCTGTGCACTACCACATTGGAATTGATAAGGTGAAGCACAGGAACTCCAGTACAGGGCAACAAAGTGGCAGAGAACTACCATGTAGGTACCCTCGTACATGAATCCCCACACAACCACGCACATCTGAACTGTGTGGATGGTCTCTTCTAGGCCCTCTTTGCACATCACAAGTGGTCTAGTCCTGATGGATACTCAGCTCAAGGACATGATTCCCCCTGCCAAGGGAATCCCAGCTTCCCAAAGATCCTTAAAACAGTACCTCAAGTGACAGTTTGCAGGCTCCACAAGACCTAACTGCTCCGTTTCTTACCTGCTGTTTGAAGTAGCGCCTCTCTTCCTCATCGATCAGCACCAGGTTGAGGTAATATCGCACCGAGAACTTCTTATTGATGTCCCTCATTGTTGGAGTCAGTTCGTAGCCAGCCAGGAAGAGTCTGATGGGAATGGACTCCCCTACAAGGGGCACAGAACCATCAGTGAAGGCAGAATGCACAGATACAAACTAGCAGAGCATCAGCAGAACAAAATCTCACTAGGGCACGTCAACTCTTGGGACCATTCCCACAGCTGGACTAAGATGAGCTAAAAGGTCTCAAATCCCTTCAAAAAGTTATCAGCATGCATAGTCCATAGCCAGATCCTGCCCTTGCCGACAGCTATTCCATCTCCACTTTAACAGCACAGGACTCCTATGTCACCTGCATCAAGACAACACTGCAGGAAAAAAATGAACAAGGTGACATTTTCTGTGGCAGGTGATTCTGCTGGACAACGGAATTGAAAAACAAGTGACACAGGAGATAGTGTTCTAGCTCACTGCCAGTCTTTCTGCTCTGAGTTACAGCAATGCCAGCTGSTGGCCCATGCCAACAGTGGATTTAAATTTAGTCCTGGTTTTGCCACTGCTTCATCAAAAAAATTAGGTAAAGTCACTGCAATTCATCGTACCTCAATTCCCCCATCATACCAAAGAAGGAAGGGGATCATATTTAATCACCTATATAAACTGTCATAAATCCACCAATGAAGTAGGATGCATATTACTACTGAGCACAGAAATTCAGCTGAAGATATTGGAGGACTCATATTCCCATCCCCAAAGACTTAAAGAGAGGAATTTCAAGGAGATAATCTGCCTTCTCACCTCTCACAGGTGCCCCATCCATGATCTCATATTTAGCTATTGTGTCATTCTCATGATATACATTGGGTCCAGTCCCTGTTGTTTCTCTCTTGATGATATCTATCTCCATGTGTTTGATCTTGATCCGCACCAGCAGGAAGTAGATCTTTCCAACAATCACATCTTTCAAATGATACCTAGCACATGAAGGAGGAGAGCATCGCGATCAAACACTGCACAGCAGACCAGGACACAGGCTGGAGAGCGGCAACTCAGTTGTCAGGCACTTGCCTCTCAGCCTCAGCCCTAACACTAGATTTCACATGGTATCTCCACCACCCCAACTAGGCTGCTTTAAACAATACATCAGGTTTCAGCCTCCAGTCCCTTGGAAATCAACAAGAACATTTAGCATGATTGGATAAATCAAAAACAGAATACCAGGCTGAATATCTGCAAGAAACCCCTGCAATAGCAAAGCCTCCAAAACCAGTCTTTTATGTCAATTAAAACTAACCCAAATGTTACACTGCAGGGAGATTTGCCAGCATCAGCCAGGAAAGATGCATTACAAGTAGTTTAAAAGAGTTGATTCCAACTTCTGTGCCTAAATTAAGGTCCCACTTCAGCTGTACCATCTAGCAAAGAGCAGAAGTTATTCTGCCTTGAAGACACCTGGAAATACTGATGCCACTGAGGATACTGGGAATGTGAAGTTACTGCAATGGCCTCATGCTATGCACCAAGCTCAGTATGTCATAGCCATTGCTTCCCACTGCTGTGTCCAGAGAGAACACCTATGGGCAAGGAGGAGAACTCACAGATCCTAAACTAGGATCAGTTATGAGGAAAAACTTCTTTACTGTGAGGGTAACTGAGCGCTGGAACAGGTTGCCCAGAGAGGCTGTGGAATCTCCTTCTCTGGAGATATTCAAAACCCGCCTGGACATGATCCTGTGCCACGTGCTCTAGGTGACGCTGCTTGAGCAGGGGAGTTGGACTAGATGAGCTCCAGAGGTCCCTTCCAAACTCAACCATTTTGTGATTCTGTGACTTCAGTGAACTGTCTGCCAGCCTCGCTCTAGCACACAAACGAATCCATTTGAGAATCACAGGCAAGACACATCTCTAGCTATTAAACCGAGCTGAACAAACAGGTAGATGATTCCCCACGCTCTTGAGACACTTACTTGGACTTGTTATACTCAAATTCAATGTGCAGGCAATCCTCAATCCCCACCTCCATCTTAATAGAGGAGTTGAGCTCTGGGTAGGTGCTCAGAGTATGCACAACTATGTCCATCTCCTTCACCACATCGTTCAGTCTGCGGCTGACAGTCGCTCGGAGGAAATACCTGCAGGAAGAGGCTCCTTCCTATTAGAACAGCACAGGTAGCAACAGAGACAGAGCAGGAAGGGATGTGGGGCTGAATGGATTAGACTGGGCTCTCCGAGCTGTCTTATTGGTACCCTGGCTTCTGGAGCAGCCAATATCCCATGTTGGAAAAGACAGAAGGGAATTTTCCAATGGAAAAGCAGATTCTTCTAAGACTCCTATAAGCTTTTTATGCATTTGTGAGCCTGAGTTTCTTAAGCACCATTTTGGGGATCTGAGAAACAGTTTGCAGAGCACATGCTGAAGATCACCGCCCTTTAACCAGAGCACCAGTCTCCACTGACACACCTCTGTCTGTAGATCTCAGACTTTTCCAACCTTCCCTTTGAAGCCAGTGACTACATTTAAAGTCAACTGGAGTGCCTAAATGTGAAATATTGTTCGCAGCGTATGAACAAGATATAAGCTAGGCATCTGCTTGCATCTAGAGCACAATTAAAGTAAACAAGCCAGATTACAAGACAGCAAAAATGTCCCTGTTGGAGACTAAAGCAAACAACAAGACAATACTGTTCTTTTGTTTTTTGAATTACCAAATAAATTAGAAGCATTTGGAGGATTCAGAAGGGGCTGGTTTCCCTTGACACTTAAATGGGGCAAAGTAAGTTACATGAAGCCTGATGCACGCTTATAAAAGCAGAACTCAGAAAAACAGCCTTTTACAATTCAGCCCTCCAAAATTCATTTGGAGTTACATTATAAGCTTGCAAGGATGTCTGGGAAGGGATCCTGCAATCTATTAGCATTATGGTGAACATCAGTAGTTGCCCACTGCACAGACCAAGAATCGGGGTCAGCAAAGGGAGGAGACTCACCGTAACTTCACATTCTGCCCTGTGTAGGATTCATAAGGTTTTTCCACATGTGTGAATTCGAAGTCAAATGTCTGTGATTGAGTGAATTCACCAGGACGGGCCAGGTCTTTTACGAGAGAGACAAACTCATGGTGGTTCCCTCGGTCATAGTAGAGTTCTAGGAAGATGTAAGTCCAAGTTAAGCAGTGATGTTCAATCCCATGTGACACAGCGAGGAAATGCAGAAGATTTCACAGCTAGGAACAACTGTCTTGTTCAGATTACTACCTCCTTCATTACTGTTCAGAGAACCTCCCGGGGAGCCAGTGGTTGCAAAATATAGCACTTGTTCACTGTTCTCCGTCTGAGCCAGAGGCAGGCCAGAACCTGAGCAGGTGCCGTTGTAGGACAGCAAGATTCTCAAGTAGGGCTATCCCAAGGCTCACTTCTGAAAGAGCCAGTTTTGCACAATTAGTTGTTTGCTCACTGTATAAATCAGCAGAGCTACACGTATTAACAGATGCCTAAACTGACCACAGTTCTTCACAAGGAGTTGACAAAGCTTGGTAAAAGAAAGGGGGTATTCTGTAACAGAGAGCCCAGATTCCTGGGGTAGCTACTTGGTCTATTGCTAAGCTTTCCTGCATCCCCTCTACGATGGAGAAAGCTAGACAGCTTGCACTGTCTTAACAGTATTGGAAGATACTGTTTTTTACCTGTGTCTAAGATACCAGTCAAACCATGCCCTCATGCAAAAGGTCCTGCCCACATGTACAGGAATGGGACAGAAACGCATCCAGATCAGAAGGCCAGTCTCTAAACATTCCATCTCCATAAAGGATGAGAGATCACTGAAACGGGAGGGAAGAGGTCTGCACAGCCTCACCTACTACAATGAATCAGGAACTTGGCTTGCCTTAGACTGACATAGGTCAACTCTAATCAATATTAATTATGTTCAGACTGCCTGAGAAAAGGAGCCAGCAGCTCATAAAATCCCTTCTAATAATTTTCTACAGAGTCTTATATTCAAGGCCAAAGGCACTGGTGCCCTAATGAGAGGCAAAAACATCACCACTTTTGTGGAACAGCAAACACAGTGACAGAGCAAAAATGAAGGGCTAGGAGGCTTCCAACTGTTACTGCTTATTCTTGGACAACAAAGAGTTTGAGTGGTCTTGATTCGCTCCAGGGAACAAGTCGTGGTGGAAAACCTCATTGATTCCACACTATGTCAGTGCTCAGGGCATGACAGCTGATTGGGAGAGCGGGAAGTTGAGCCAAGTAAAATCAGCCCCTAGGTGACACGTTAATGGCCTTGTCAACATTGATGAGGGAAGAGCATTCGTCTTTGGAAGCATTGTTCAAGCCAGCTAAAGCAACTGAAGCTGCGACATTACCTCAGCTTTCCCCACATCCTTCCTAGTTCAGAAGGGGCCTACTACAGGTTCCTCATTTAACTAAAGCAATCCTCTCTTTGCTTCCATGCGGCCTTCTCTCAGAAGTCAAAGCAGCAGCAACTTACAGAACTGTGAATGCAACTTGCAGAGTGTATTACACATAACTGCCAATGCAATCTTCCCTTCACAACCCTGTGTGTGAGCTACGTGTGACTACCAGGCACCCACGCAGTCCTTTAAAAAAGTAAAGCCTGGCCAATCTGATACCTTTGGATCAAGGAGCAAAAGCCTGAGTCATCAGACAATCATATGCATCCAAGTTCACTGTCAGCACTAAGCTGTGCAGCGGAGGCTTTTGGGAGGTACTAGTAGAGTTCAGCAACTGGAGAGAGACTCTGTTCAGATTCAGAGCTCCATAAAACACATGATGAGGTTTCAGCTCTTAAGTAATGTCATTTTCGCACACCATTTTGTTCACCTTCTCTCTCTAGTGGAAACACTGGCACTAGGACATCTCTCGCTTATAAGGAACAGCAAGCGCTATCAAGCCCTTTAGGCAAGGCACTCTGGTGACATAAATAAATAAACCAAGTCTCTCTGCATTGAATAAATGTCCATTGAGAGCAGGAGAGTGCTTGCTGATGTGACAGCAAGAAGCCACGTGGCACATAAAAAGAGGAACATATCATCTTCCCGCACGATGCAGAAGGCAACGACTGAATTTAAAGCAAGGAGAGGCAAGTGTCAGTGTATTAACTTCTCAGCTACATCCAAAGGGCAGAGTTTAGCACTTCACAGTCTTAAGAAAAGGAAGGACTGATGTTTTCCACGCTGTAGAAGATATTAGCATGCCAAATGGATATAAGCTGTAACTTCAGTTTTTCAAAGCTATAAGGTTTCCATATTAACATAAGTAACCTGCCAACATTCCGGTGACATGCTCAGGACACAATAACTGCAGGCAAACGGAAATCTTAAATGGGTTCTGCACTCACAAGAGACCACACAGGACTCTAGAGTATATTCACAGTCTGGACTCTGGTATCTGGTCTCAAACAGCCATCTTCACTGTGACACATCACTTCTTTATGTCTTAGTCTCCTTACCTGTTAAATCATCTCATATATACACTGACCTTGTAGCAGGGAGAAGTCAGAATATAAAAGACAAGCTGTTTTGAGATGGAAAGCATTAGGGAAGTGCCATCAGCAGTACAAACTTCCCAACTAGCACTTTGGGCTTTATTAAAGTAGCACAACAGGCAACAACAAAGGACTAACACATAGCCACAGCAGCTCCTGATACACGCTGCTTAGGCAATGTTTATAAATTCATAGCAGGTGTTCAAAATATCTATGGCTCAAGAGTCTTCCAAAATGGGAAAACAGAAGCAGACAAAGCAGCACAAAGAAGGAGCAGGAAGTGAAGTTCATGCTTAATTTCCACTGAGGACCACAATCAAATAGGAGATCATAAACTAGCTTCTGATAAATGGGCTCACTTATGCACCACTATTTACAGGCTCTCTCTGCCTGTCCAGCCTTTTCTTTCTGAATGGCAATGTTATGTGCAAGTGAGACCATGAGAAAAATTAAGCAGAAATATTGGAGCTGGGAAAAGGAAAAACCACTTGTTCACTTTCCTATACCACATGATCTACAAGGCAAAGGTTTTGATCCCAGGAAGATAACAGTAACATGCAAGCCCACTGCTTGTGTAGTGATTTTCAGGGTTAAACCAGGGTACAGAGGGCCACAGATGTAAGGTATCACACTTGCATAGCTGAGTTAATATCTAAGCAGAAATCAGTCACGCCACTAAGAACATCCTGAATTTATTTTGAATGGTAGGTCTCAGACGTGTCCAAAACACCGAAATCTCCACTCGGATCAAACAGTGGGTGTGGCAGCTACCTTTCCTCTAAGAAAGCAGGAAATGCTTAAACAAATCTAAACTGATTACATACATAGATAACTACCAGTTTTAAACAACAAAAAAAGTCAGAGGTAACTGTGCAGGATATATGGTCATCCTTCCAAAGGAAAATAGAGGCAAACGTAGGATCAGTGGAGCTGAGGCTGTAGGCCTCAAAAAAGCTGATCTACAAGGGTTAACTACCTTGCGGAGCAGCAGGTCTGGGGGTCTAGTCGGTGATATGAAATGCACATGCAAAAACCACCTGATGTGCTGTCCTCTGCCCTCAGCATAGCTATTGCTTCCCAATGTATCCAGGCTTAACAAAATCAATAGGCACAAATACAAATAGACATCTAGCAGTGCATTAATGAAAGGAGTCGTGAAGAGAGGCACTCTGGAGAACACCATCTAACACATTGTTGCTAGGATTTTCAGACTAAGATCTGAATCTGGAGGATGGAACCCAAATTTGATACTACATCAGAGTATACGTATTTTAGAGCTTAAGTCAGTGACTGAGCAGAAGCAATAAAATAGGACAAGAGAACAATGACCTGGAAAAGGACTGGAGTTCCCTCCCTGCTGCACAGGCTCAAGTCGAGAGAACAGACTGGATGGCCCAGCCCTAACAGGGGCTTGGAATAAATTCAGGTGGCGATGGGGATTCTCAGCGCAGCTAAGCGCTGCTCGAGAACGAACAAAACCCACTTTCTATTGACCGGGATCTCCATACCTGAGGGCGCAGCACAACGACATTCCCCTTTCCTAAGCTAGGGGAGAGGGAACTCGCGTTAGCGCCTACTCAGACCACGGCGTAAGCATCCGTGCAGCGTGCTGCAGCCCCGCGCGGGAGCCGAGGCTCCTCGCCCGGGCCCCGCCGCCGACCCCCCGGGGGCTGCGCCCCGGCAACAGGCCCCGCCGCCCCCGCGCTCGCTCCCCGCGGCCCGGGCCCTCACCGATCTGCCCGATGAACTCCACTTTGATGCCCTGGTGCTCCAGCCGCTTGTTGGGGTGCTTGAGGGTGAGGATGACCCGCCCGGACACGGTCTCCCCATCGTAGAAGAGGAAGTATTTCTCCTTCTTGCCCTCCTCGGTCTTGTGCTCCACCCGCCGCCGGCTCTCGGCGTCGCTCAGCACCAGCTCCAGCTCCGCGCTCTGCCCGAACCCGAAGAAGCTCATGGCACCGGGGGGGCGGCGGCGGCCCCCG
>NW_020449752.1:1360460-1428231 GCF_003343035.1 Apteryx rowi
CGCCGCGGGCCCACGGCCCGGCCGCTTCCGGCCGGCCGGCGGGCGCCGCGCGGGGATTGGCTGGGGTCGGTGCGGGTGCGCGATTGGCTGGTTCGAAGGCGACGGCGGCGGCAGGATGGTGGCGGCGGAGGTGTCGCGCGCACTGGAGGGGTGGCGGTTGCGTGACGTCAGCGCAGGTGAGGGGCCGGGGCTGGGGTCGCCGCCGCGCCCGTTAACGGTCGGGGCGGGGGTTGGCGGGGCAGCGTCCCCCGTGGGGAGAGCGCCGCCGGCAGGACTGCGCCCCTCGCGGGACCGGGCCGCGCCCCAGGCTCTGCCTAGCGCCGCCACCGCGGTGGTCTTTCCGGGAGGGGGGGGGGGTCGCCGAGAGGCGCTGGCCGGCGGCGGCTGCAGAGCGGGCCAAAGGCCTGTTTCCCCGCCGCTTTTACCGGGGAAGGTTTCGGGGCAGCGCCGAGGTACCTGCGTCCTCGGGGAGTGTCATGTGTGCCCGTAACAGCATGATCCAAGCGCTCCTACAAGGCAGGAGATCTCTTGGGCAGGAATTGTCACGGCTGGAAGCTTAGAGGGAAGGTTAGACAACAACCGAAGCCAACTGTGGAAACTGTTCTTGTTGATCTCTAGTGCTGTCTGTGAAGTTTGGAGCAAGAGCTAAGGCGGGTGCACCTCCTGCGCCCTTTTGTTGTGGTCCTGTTAATGGGCAGCTGGCACAGCGAAACGCAGTTCCCAAATAATAGACTTTATCTGAAGCTTTTAGCAATCTCAGCTTTCTCATTCAGCTCGGACTAGGTGAGCGTGAGGATGTTGCACTAAGAATGCAGTAATTTAAGCAAACAGAAGTTGCCACCAGCCCTTCAGCATAAACAAAGTCATTATCTCCCAGTGTTCAGACATATGTCCAGATGCATACTCACATCAGTATCCCAAGGTAGTATTTTCCCAGCAGTGGAATTCTCCTTCCTTTGGTGTGCAGTGTAACTGGTAGTTAGCACGCTTGATAGGAGTACCATAACTATAATTTTGTAATTTCTACTTTTTTTTTTTAAGAATAGATTGGGATGAGGGAGGGATGTGGATGAGTGAGTACCAGTTGTCCTTGTTGTAGGTGTTTATAAACTAAAAATATACTTACATAGAAATGGTTGCCTGTGGTATGCTCTTATCAAAGATAATTTTTTTTTGTGTTCCTGGGTCTTGTCTTTCCTTTGGTAACTTGTGTGATCCTCTAAAGAGAAAAATGGAGACAGGGGGAAGAAAACAGGGTCTCAGCACATTTGACAATTTGCTCCATTGGGCAAATCTTGTCTCCTTCCTAGTCCTGTATAGCTTGTTATGATGTCTTATGGAGAGCATGCATTGTGTATATGTTTGCATGCTCTCTGTGTATATGTGGGCGTGGACATATGTATCTGCCTCTGTGTTTTTTATATGTATGTATGTATATGCATGCACACAAACACATTTTTAGAGTAATATGCATGAGAATTTAAGGAGCAGCTTTCTGACATCTTGATAAATATAGCTCAAAGTGTCTTAAACCCCACTTAGCTGAGATCCAGAGGTAACRGTGGTTGAGACATGAATGCATGTTCTCTTCTGTTGTCCTCCTTACAGGCATGGTAGCAACTAGCAGTGGGGAGGCACTCGCACCTTAAATTGTTAGTGCTTGTCTGTGAGGGCCTGATGTTTCTGCTTTAGTTGTCATATTCCGTATTTATTTTGAAGTATTCTTTGGAATGAAAGTATTTATTTGAGAAACTTAGCATCTGATATTTATGAGCTGTTTTTCTCTTAGCCTGGGTGAACACAGTCTGGGATCTAGATTTCACAGAGACTGAACCTCTGGATTCCAGGATAGAAGAGGGGATCACAGAAGAGGGACTTGATGCTTTCACCTGGCTATACCAGTCTCTCTCACCTTTTGCTGCTGAGGACCACGAGAATACAGAGGTAAGGCCAGTTACTGGGATATGTTCTGCTTAACAAAGATTCAAGTCCTGTGCTTTTCTATTATTCATGTTTATCCTGTCTTGAATTTAAAAAAATTTTTTTTTCCCCAGTATGATATCTAAGATTGTATAAAAAATTCTTGTCTGGCACACATGCCAGAATGCTTCAGAGAGAAAATGTTCCTAAGTTTAAAAAAAAAAAAAGTATATGTATATGTGTATATATATACAAATATAACTTATAAATAAATAAATGAAGAGGGGGTTGGTCACTATGGCAGCTGTTGAAAATATGAATAGAAATGTCTTGTCACAGTGTGGTTCACAAGAACTTGAGTACATCATGAGAAAGCATCTCATAACCTTATCTACCGGAATTCGCTATCCTCCATCTGTGCATTCGAACTTGTGGAAATAAATCTGTGATAAGTTTTGGTTACTCCAAGGCATTTTATTTAGTGGACGTGAGGGGAAAAAAAGACAGCTGTTTTGTGAGTAAAATATTTTTCTTGCATAACAGCTCTTGTTACTCTTTTCAACTAAGGTCTTTCTCGAGCAGGTACCCTTGTAGAGAATATGTACATGTTATTACTGAATTTCTTACTATTACTCATGTTTTTTGCCTCAGAGTATCTGGACCTTGTTTGCTGAAAACAACCTCTCTCATAATGCTCTTGTGGCTGTGTTGCACCACTTTGTCCATGTGGGCCAGGATAAAAGAGCTAATGCACAGCAGCGGGTTTATGCTCTTCAGGCTGCTGGGTTGTACTTCTTACTGCTTGAAATTCCAGGTGAGTGAAGGGATGTGCCTTTCTATTATTGGGTGAAACATTGCTCAGGCAAAATCAGCACTCTGTCACTTGCAGGAATTCCYGGTGGAACAACTGATGGCTTTTGAACTGTTCGCCTGATCTCCCTGAAAACCTTGGGCATCAAGCTCGGTTGTGGTGTTAAGGGCTGAACAGCTGTTCTGATCTGATAGTGGCTTCGTGTCCTGTCATAAAGTGGTTTGATGGTCTCAGTCCAGGTCTGCATTGCTATCCATCTTCCTAGTAATGTGTCTAGTTTCGTGACAAGGCTGACAGGAGAGTCTGAACAGTACGTGTGTGGTGGATCTTGGGAAACTGCATAGACAAGATATTTGCATGAGAAGCGGTAGACTAGGCRTAGCGGAAGATCACGCGGTGTGATGCGCAGCCTAGGGGTGGAAACGAAGTGCACCTGTATGTAAGCTTGCACGCAGCCCACAATAAACGCCATTTTAGCATCTCTCACATTGAGGCCTGTGCTTTGTGACCCTGCAGTAGAGGAGGCTGCAGCGCTCCCCTGGTGGCACCGTGGGTCCGGGCGAGAGCACAGCAACATACGTGGAGGTGGAACCACACATATCCCACTGGATTGACAATGAGGCACAACTGTGGGAGAAGCTTATTCTGTCAAAACTTGTGCAGTTTCTGCTCAGTAACTAGGGAGGACTTAGCTGTACAATGCTTTTGGCAGGCTGATCTGTGTGAACAAAATTATCTGTTCATAACAACAGGCAGTTGGAATTTTATAACAGGTCAATTCATGGAAGTATCGTTTTGTGTTCAAGGCTGACGTGCACTCTACTTAAAAGTTTTGCTGATCTTTGTTGTACAGCACATCATAGGTTAGAAGGGGACAGTCCCCGGGTGATCCTACTGGAGAATGTCATTGCTGATTCCAGGTCTCAAATTTGTTCAGTCTGGCTTTGTTGAAACAATTTTTTTTTTTTCACCTCCCAAACTTTCTTAGGTTCCCAGGACAACACCTTTGTCCTGGCCATCTCCTTAACTGTAAAAACAAATGGAAGAGATGGCCAGATGGCTTCATACTCTCTGTGTATTTTGTCTGGAAGATGACTGTGATGTTTTCTTTTCTGGGCAGGCAGTGTAGCTAACCAGATGTTCCATCAAGTGATGTTTGATAAATGTCTTCAAACACTGATAAAAAGCTGGCCTCAAGAACCAAACCTGATGAGGAAAAGGAAAAAGGCTGATGCTCAAAACTCTCAGGGCAATGCAAGAAGAAATAGAAAGAAAGGAAAACCAAGCAGAAAGGAGAACTCCAATGTAAGATGTTTGTGTGGTTTCTTCAGATATAAATCTCTGTTAATAAGCAAATCATTGGCAAGCGATTTCACTTCTAGATCTATGTCATAGTTTTTCTCTTTTTCAGCCCTTTTTCCTTGGCCTTTTATTCAGCAGTCAAGCTGTGCTCTTGATCCTTTGCCTATTATTAGGAATTTCAAAGGTCTGATGATTCCATGCTAGCTGCAGTTCCCTAGCTGCTGACTAATAGGAAAAATAAAGCTTATTTGTCTGTGGCTTATTGTTAGAAAGCTCAGTAGCAGAGAGGGAAACTGATTTGTCTCAGCTTCTTTAAGAGACCTGCAGCTAATAAGTGACAGGCTTGCAAATGATATTTGAGTTTCCTTGCTAACTTACTGATGGAAGGTTAAGGGCTAAATGCTATGGTTAGCTATATTCAGCTGCTACTTCTGACATTTATATGATTTTATTTATGGAACTGAGAATTATCGATCAGAAATCCTGAGAGAACATTGGTGCTGCAGGGTCATGATAAGCAAGGAGAAAGGGAATAGGCACAAAGGGAATTACCTGAGGTGAATCTCTAGGTGTCAGAAGAAAATTCAGATAGTTGTCTTCAACTCTGATAGACTTTCTCCTTCGAAACCTTCAAAACAAGAATAAGCTATGTGGGAGTTCTTTTATATTATACCCAACTTTCATCTTTTCATCTGTTTTCTGTCACTACTAAATGCATTTAAGTAATCTGAAAGAAAAGATCTAGCATTTTGGATGTGAAATCCTATAGGGTCTAGCCTGAGAACTCTGTGAAGCACCAAGAGAGATGTGCAAAACAGATCAGTCACTGCTGTGGGACAGGATGGTTCTGTTTGTTTTCTACCAATACAGATGGAAGGGATTTTTGGAGAGGAGGAAGATGAGGAGGAGGATCATGAAGAGGTTTACTTTTCAACTCAAGATCGTCTTCAAGTTCGCAAATCAGTCTTCCTTCTTCTGAAAAACTTTTTAAGACTTCTACCTAAGTTCTCCCTGAAAGAAAAGCCTCAGTGTGTGCAGAACTGCCTGCAGGTAACAATTTTCTGGACTCAAGGAATCGTATGTCCCCAAACACAAATTTTTGGTCAATACAGAACACTGCAGCCATGGTCACAGAGGTGATTGCAGTCCTGCCTTTCRTAAAACAGTCCACTGATTAGACTGTGCTCTCTATAAATCTTGGCATGGGATGCCTGCTCCAAGTCTGTGCATTTTATAGTAAAGAGTCCAGGGACTGAGAAAGCATGCTGACCTGTAGCTTATTTTATAGTGAGTCTGGGACCRCCATTGCTTTAGAAAGAGTGAGTCTTGTTCAGTTCCTGGAAAGAACAATTGTGAACATCTAATCATAGGAAAAGCCTGGGGGATTGGGATCAGAAGCGGATGGCAGTGCATCAGTGATAGTTCTGGCTCAAAGAGCTGAGCTCCAGAGGGAGGCAAACATTCAAATACCCCGTATGCTTAGCATTTGCTGGCTAGTGGCCGACTGGGCAGTTTGTGTTTTGTTCCGAGGTGCTTAACCCTCACAGTAACCAGGGGAAGAACCATAATATCAAACCTGTGGGCTTTGGGGGGTCTGCTTCAAGTGAGGTGCTGTGGCTTCAAAGTTAAGAGAGACTGAGGTGTTCTCGGAGTCTGACTCTCAAGCGTCCAAGCGGACCTGCATGTCTTCCTCTTGTGTGAATTATCTAAACTTGGCTTTCTTTCCTTGCAGATCTTTGTGGAAATGACAAACTTTGAGCCAGTGGTACATGAGTTCGAGTTTTCAGCAACAATGTGAGCTATTAATTCTTAATGTTTATACAGTGTTTTGAAGAGGTAAAGCACTCAATGCTTGTATTGCTATTATGCTGTTTATATCAAAATGAAAGCAGTGATTTCTTTCACTAAAGATAATTAGAAAAATTTCCACCTAGCTGACAGCAAACAACATTTAGCAAATATTGAACAATGTTTTCCAGTTAATGAGCACGTTTAGTTGTAACTGTTTCTCTGGTGAGAGATGAAGGCATCTGTTTGCCTTCTTTTGCTTAGGAGTGTTAATCAAGCAAAGTACATCCCCGAACTGGCCTACTATGGACTGCGATTACTGTGTTCCCCTCTACATGGTACAGAAGATAAGGTAAAAGTTGGACAAAGTCTTTAAAATTCTCACTGCTATATTGAAAAGGAGCAGTCGTTTCTTTCCTCCTTTGCGTGTTGTTTCTACTTGCACAYTTTTTACTTTTTACACTGCTTCTGCACTTACTTTGTTCATGTGTTTGCTGCTTCAGAGGCAAGATGCTTTTTTTCACCTGATTCTTATTAGCTTTGACTTGTTTGATGATGCATTTGATGTGCCTTTTATTCTGTGCTTTAATGACTCTTCTGACAAATGAATTCAAAACAGAGGATAGCTACAGTGACATTAGATCTCTGCCATCTTAAAAGGGAGAATTCCAGGTTACTGCCTTTGCCTGGCTTCTGGCTAGGTGGAGCTCCAGCACTGTTTGGTAGTGTGCTGTGGCATTGGATCGTGCAGCAGTGATGCATGGTGGGAACCGGGGAAGCGTTATGCACAGATGATGGTAAGCAAGGCTGATGCTAATTCACGGAACATTCTGCTGTGATGCAACATCCAGTTCTACCAGAAATCTGTCTGCAGCTTTACATTTTTATTTTGTCAAATTGCCGAGCACGCTGTGTCATCTCCTACCTATCTGTGCGCCACTCCTATAGATGGAGCTTTTGAACTTTGGGTGTGACTGTGCTGCTGTGATTGCCAATCTGTGTAAACACATACGAACTAGTTTTGAGCTAGCAAGCCAGGGTCCTGGCAGCTGTCTAGTCAGGGAAGCCTGGAGCTCAGTACTCACTAACCTGATATATGCCTGAGTATCTGTCCTGCTTTCCAGGAGGAATTGCAGCCTTAGACCTCTGTGTTTCAAACTACTTGGTTTCCCAGTGCAGCACAAACTTTTCAGAAGTGTTTACACTTGTAGTACCAAGAAACTCTAGTAACTCCCCTTTTCAGACCTGCATGATCTTTCCTGTCTCTCCTGTTTGACTATTCAGAGAATGTCAGGATAATGAGGTGTGCTGTGGTCCCAAAAGTATGGCAAGGGGAAACCCCTCAAAGTTCAAGTGCATGTGGTGGTAAAAACATGGTTTTAATTTAAGGTGTCTTCCGTGCAAAAAAATGACGAATTTCCTCAAATTCTGAATGTTTCTGGTGATTTGAAGTCTACTGCTTTGGAGGTGATCTGTTGTTGTTGTCAGGAAGTCATTCTTAGGCCTTACTGGATTTGTAGGAGATCATCACATCTAGGAAAGGTGTTAGGTGTAGAAATGGTTCCCTTTTGAATTATTTTGCTAGGAGTCATATTTTGCCAGGTGATTTATCTGTATCTAAATTTTTTTTGATTCAGAATTATTTCATAAACTGGGTCAGAATGTTTATCCATCTGTTCCAATTGCTACTGAAAATAAACTTGAAGATAACCTTTTCCTTCCAGGTTCTTCGTCGTGTCTTCCAGCGAATCCTCAATGTCATTCTCATGCTGGAAGGTGAAGGAGGTTCCAGACGCACAGTCCTTGCAATCACTTCACCCGTGATCAGTGCCAGGAATCAGGCTATAAAATTCATCAGGTGAAGTACAGAGTTCTGGCACTACCCTTCCCGGGTATGTCTGCTCTTCCTTCTGGCATGCCTTTACTTTACTGTTAATTGATAAAGGGATGAGAATAACTGGGACTTACCTTGAAGCTGTTTGTGCAGCTGAGGTTTCATTTCAATTTCTGTAATGGTAATTTATAGTGCTTGCTGGGGGAGGGAGAAGGTGGTGATGTTTGACGGACAAGTGGCAGTGAGTGGAGAGGACGTACCTTCTCCAGTATTTAGCTTTGTGTCAGTATTTTCAGGTTTTGTAGTTTTCTACAAAGTATTGTGAAGGAGATACTGTATGAATGTGGAGCTCATTTCTCTTTAATTCTTTGCTTTCTCTTGATTAAAGATGTGTTTTGCCTATGTTTATTTTTCCCCCTACAAGGGGAGCCATGTTGTTGGAAAGTGTAGCTTGTGCAGAGATCCTCAGATGACGTTTAATAAATAAACTGAAAACTAAGAAGCTTTTCATATTCTCCTTCCACTTGTAGAAAGATTTTTGGAAGAAATACTTTATGCCTGCAAAGCCAGGTTAATGTAGAAAGTAAGTAGATCTGTCCTCTGAGCATGTCGTATTGCACTAGCGCTCGTGACTCTGGAATGTGACTTTCAACGTGTATCTTCAAAAGCAATGTCCTTGACTTGAGTTTTGCTCTGTTACAAAACCAACCTTATAAATGTTCCCTTCTTCTGTGCAGTTCTGTAGTAGAGGAGCTGAAAGAAGTTGCTTTTCCTGTACTTCGAATATTACTGCAACACATTTGTACCAAGGTATGCTAAGTTTTGGTGTATCTTGGTTGGAAGAACTTATCTGTGGATACATTGCAGTATCTGTAATAGTTGGGAAATCCGTTTTCACAATGTTTTGTAAGAAACAAAAAGATTTCCATTATTTGCAAATCTCTTGGCGGTCTGATGGTGTTTTGCAATGATCTTTACCAGAGTTTTCAGGCATCTTGAAAATAGTTTCATATCCTAGAAGAATACCAATGGTGTACACTTTCCCTTCCATTCACAATTGCTTTTAGCCTGCAGTTTTTATCTGCAGTTGCTATTAAGACTGTTTTAATAGCGGGAAATGAGGATTGTATGAACTCTTTGCCCAGCTATCTATCTGAAGACTGCCATGTAGAAACACTGCCTCTGGATTTAATCTGAACTCCACCTTTGCCTTGGGAACTTGCTGTCAGTGGCTGAGTGCTGAAGTAGCGGCTGAGGAAGTTGATTCTCCTCCCAATGCTTAGTGAATGTGACCATGTCGCCTCATTAAATAAACAAATATTTATCTTGAGCCCTCAAATGCCTTTTTGGCTTTTAGAGCAGAGCATTGGAATATTATAATTTGCAAGGTCAATTGCGGTTGTTTTTCAGGTCCCAGATAAGGCTGATTATCGCACATATGCTGCACAGGCCTTGGCGAATTTGCTGAATAAACTCCCTTGTATAGAGTTTGCCGACTTCATTGCTTGGCTTTATAAATACTCACACAATGCCAAAGTAAGTACATCTCCTTAATGTTCCAGAATTCAGATACAGCAGTATTTTGAAGATGAAGAGTTCAGTATCAATATTGAATAGCATTGTTGTTATCGTCTATACCTAAAGGCACATAAACTGAGTAGGCAGTTCATGTGACTTTSCTTTCATTAAGAGAGCGCCTTGTGTACTTTTTCTTCTGAACAGATTTCCTACAGAGTGTTTGCCCTTGATGTAGCTTTAGCTTTGTTGGATGTGCCGGAGAGGAACTTGGATAGCTCCTTGTCCCTGGACCGTCAGAAGTTTCTAAAGCATAAGTTTTTAGTACAGGTCATGGTGTTTGGCCGGTGTTCAGACAAAGCACCCGCAGTTCGTAGCAAAGCTTTAAGCAGTTTTGCACACTGTCTGGATATGAAAGCTTCTACTACCTTGGAGAGTATACAGGACTTACTACAAAGCTGTAAGTATTGTGGATAAATTAGGTATTTTAAACTATTTCTTGGATTTTCTGGGGAATAGTTATTGGGAGATAGTAGAACTGATTGCCTGGAACTTAAAAATAGGCACATGGTGCCCTTGTGTACTTTGTCGTAAAGGGAAGTAATAAATGAGTCTCGTTACTCATGAAGTCTTATATTTGGAGGGGTTTCTGTTCTAAATTGATTCCTCCCCAAGATGGTCATTTGGTTGGTTGTTTAGAAAAAAAGTTCATTCTTGCCTGACAGTTGATTAAATCTTGAGTTGCCTTTTGCCTCTGCTGAGTTGCATTTTTCATGATTGGCGTGCTGAACTCCCTCAGGTGCGGTAAAGGCCAGATGGCACAGTTCAGAAGTGTGAATATAGCACCCTACAGTTAGATTACTTTTCTGAGAATATTTGGAATGACAGACTAAATGGAAATGCTACATTTAAATTCTTTTCTTTTTTATTTCCTTTTGGCAGCCTCTGACCACACAATCTTGGAAGCAAACACAAACACTGCAAGTTTGATGGTCGACGCAGAAGGTATAGAGTCATTCTTGTATAGGAAGTCTTAGGCTTTTCTTGGCATGCTGTTTTTTAAAAATACATATATTTATGAAGTCTAGGGAGTGCCCAAAGCTCTCTGTTTAACAATGAACCATATTGCTGAGTGAACATGTGCCATTTTTATTCTTAAACTTTCAACCTTTCTTTCAGTTCTGTCCAACCATCCACTGAAGACCCTACCAACTTTCAAAACTTTTGAGTTGACAGAAAGCAGTGATAGTGCTGTGGTTGATGGTATGTCAAAACTATGCTAGCTTTTTTAGATAGCTTTTCAAAAGTTTAATTGAAATCAGATTTTCTGAAGGGTATTCGTTGTCCGTTTTTCAAAGAAAGTGGAGAAATCTTTCTGTAGAGCTGTTAAAAACCACTTGTGGGTGATGAAGGGAGTGGAATTGCCAGCCATAAAGTAATACGCTTTCCACTTAAGTCTGAAAAATAAATTTAATCTTGAAATACTGATGTTCCTTTCCACTAATGTGGTAGCAACACTTGTTGAAAAGCAGGTAATTTATTCTTTCCAAAAAGGATGGTAATTGATGTTGGGATATAATACTTGCAGCTCCATAAATTTAAGGGTAATTAAATCTCCTCTTGCTTCAGTGCCCAAAGAGCTAATATATTTTCACTACATAAAACAGAGCACCTTTGGCTAGCGCTGTTATGTAGGGAAGAATTAACTTCTCTGCAGCATCAGGTATTGGCTGGAGTTGAAAGCAGAGTATGAGGTTAAATGGACTGATGCAGAATGGCAACCTGCTAGTCTTAATTTGTTGATAGCATGAAATCAGCATGAAAGTCAGCTGTTCTGGCTGTTATGTTCCCTCTTTGAATCCTTTCTTTTCTTTTCCTCTTCCATGTAAAAGCTTTTCTTTCTAACCTTTAGTCCTCTGCCATTATCTTTGCTCTCAGTTCTTGCTGTTCACCTCTCTTGAACTGCTGACAATTCAATTCATTGCTTAGTTCACATCCTGCATTTGTGTCTTTGTTACATGTCTCATGCTGCTCTTCACATGGGATCTCTCTCCCTATCTCCATGAGCCAGGCTCCCATCTTCTCTATTCAAAGCTTTCTTTTAAAACATTTCACTGATAAATTTTGTTAATCTGCTCTCTCAGATAGAAATGTCCTCCAGGCCACTTATGGTATTGTGTATTTCCTGTTTAGCTGCAGACTCCTTGTTGCAGGGGATCCCTGTTTTTGTATCTGATACCCAGCTGAGCATGCAGTTGGCACTTGGCTAAACAAATTGAGAAAGGGATTGGATGAAAAAGGACTGTCTGGGGCTCTAGAGGATAGCTGAAATACAGGGCTCAGTGAGTCAGTCAAGGTGCATTAGCAAAGCTGTCTGGCACACATTTGTGTTTGGCTTGTGCCTGTGCTAATTTTGCACTTTTATGAAGACCGAACAGCTCATATTTCAGACGCAAAATAAATCTTAGCCAAGGGTAAGCAGAATGTGCTAAATGCATGTGGGCAAAGATGAGAAGGATAGGGAGAGTATGCAGAGTGAAGTATGTGCTGCAGAATATGCAGTACCCAACAGTGTGCACGTTATGTTCCCTTGCTAGTTCTTGGCTTTTTAGAACTCAGTATTTTTTCTTATGTCCCTGTGAGTAAAATCAATGCCAACTAGCAAAGTGTGATTGTTTTTAGCAGATTTGGTCACCTTCACAAGAGCTGGACTATTTTCATGGCAAAATCTTGCAGTGAAAACACTCTGTGCTTTTTCTGTCAAGCTATTTTCAGGAGGAAGGTGAGATTGTAGTTAGCTGCCCATTAAGGAAACACTAATCACACAGATCAAAGTCCCTTTGCTTTCTCTGGTCAAAATCTATCTTCAAACTACTTTTGATTAGTCCCCTGTTTCTTAATGGCAGCACAGTGGATCTTCAGATGAATTTCTATAACCAACAGATCTCTAAATTTGGCATATATTTGGGAACTCTTAGTTGTTATTGGCAGAATTATAAGAAGGATTATAGAAGCCTTGGAAGCAATGGTAAAATGGTTGAAATTGCCAGCCTGTCAACAGTCCTTTTGAATGTTTTGAAAGCTAAGAAATAGTCGATTGTGGTTTTAGTATTCAGCTATGTGTCGGTTAATAAGCAGTCATCTTGATTCAGCGTTTTTCCCAAGAATGTACAGCAATACATATGAATATGGCTAGAGAAAGTAAAATTTTAGGCCTAACCTTCCGTGCATGGCAGGAGAAGTGTTCTGTTACCCATGTGGGCTCTCAGGTTCTTCTCTGCAGGTGCCATTCTGCAACCCCAAGGAAATTCAGTCAGTTTGTAAGTGGGAATAATTTCCCCTCTATAAAATATAGAAGTGCATGTATTAATACTTCATGCTGTGTGGAGGTGTGAGGCATAACTCACAAAAGATCGTAGTCATTCTAAGCTCTTTGCATAGAAGTTTGTTGACCTATCTTGGGTCTGTGCTGGATCCATTTGTTTGTGGGCTGTCCTCAAAGTGTTTTTCCCGCAGATGGCAAGGTTATATGTGCTACAGACTTTTGTTAGAATTGTGCATGATTCATTTGATGAGGCTTTCAAACTTTGATGGTAGCCTAACATCTCTTATGCAGAAAAATAAATGGGCTGGAAATTACAGATTATTTCTTTTTGCTGCATGTATCAAATGACTTGGTGTATCACTTTCTTTTGTGATATGTCCTAAGATACATTTTCAAATGAAAAAATTGGAAATTTGTTTTTCTTTCTATTTGCTTATATCTGGATTATTTTGGGCTTTTTGTCCTGCTTTGATCAGTCTTCCCAGTTGTCTCTGGTAACAAGAGCTGCTCAGCAGAGTGCAAAACTATGCTGCAAAATAATGTTTTAGGCAGTCTATTATAATTTCTTTTTCACTGTGGATTTGGATAGGAAAAGAGATCATGGCCATGCTGAGACTGAGAGCAGGGGATGAGAAGACCAATGTGAGGAAATCTGCTCTCCAGGTATGTTTTTTTTGACTGCTTCTTTGCTCTGCATGATTACCAAGAGTGGCATTAAATTAAATAGTTAGGCCATAGTACTGTAGTGAAGTGTGTGTAAGTATGTCCACCTGTAGCTTCTGGCTGTTCCTGCAGAGTACCAACAGGCCTTAAAAAGGTTTTGTTTACTAGTTTCTGATAAGTGGATAATACGACTATGATAATGAAAACCTTTTCCAGTACTCTTGCTGGCATTCCCATATTCCATGGTTTTAGAAAGAGAGCCTCTTTTGTCAATAGGCATTTAAATTAAGCAGCTTCCTTATAAACTCAAGCATATTAGCTGCTTGGTTTGTTTTGACCTCATGAACAAAGATGCTAGGTTGTATCCAGCCTCTGTTTGAGGAATGCATTGCTCTGCTTGTTGCTCAATTCTTTTAATGAAGTCATTAGCTTTAGAAGGTACATTGTTTAATGGAAATGTCATTGTTTTAAAAAGTATATGTCTGCTGTTGACTGCCTTTCTTTGTGTTAGTCCTGTTTCCTCCAAATTTTCCCCTCGGTTCCCACACTGATTTGAGTTTCTCAGCTTATGGTTTTATACCTTTTTGTTGCAAGGCTTTGGGATTTTTTTTCCTCTTCCTTCTTACCAGGTAAAAGACCTAGTTCATATAAAAGGCATATTAGTTTCAAGGGGAAAATGTGAAGCTGACTTTGTACAAAGTGCCGTTACAAAATCTGAATGGAAAAGATGCTCTCTGTTCCGTTCTACATCTCTGGTTCTGCCCAGTTCTTATAAATTGTTAACGTGATGTTTCCCTGTCAGTGAGATAAGTTAATCTCTAGCTAAGGTTGGTAGGGAGTGGGTTGTATATTTGATTTGCTACCAAATCCTCACGACCATTATATCCAACAAAGTTATCCTGGCATTTGACTTCCAGGTTTTTATGAGCATCCTGAAACACAATGTGGTTCCTTGTACTCCGGAAGACTTGTCCACTCTTCAAGATCGTTGCCGGGACCCTGCTATTACTGTACGGAAACAGGCCTTGCAGTCTATAACGGAGCTCCTTGTGGTGAGGAAAAGTAGCACAAATTTTTATCCAGACCTGAGATGGGCAAAATGTGGGTTAAAAGAAGGAAGAAACAGACAAATCTGGTATATGTCAGTTGTTCATTCATCCAGATTCTTTTTATGACTGTGTTTTTTATTACCTTTTGACTTGGAAGTCATGACTCATTCTCACATAAACTTGTGATTTATGTAGGATGCTTCCAACCTGCTGGATACATTTATTTTCCTGGCTGTTGGTTTGTGTGTCATGGAGAAGATGTTTATATTGTTGGCCTTATCAAGTTTAAAAAAAAATCTGAATCACTTTACTGAGATGTAATGTGTAGATGGTATCACTGCAATATTCTTCCTGCTTTTCTATTTATTCACAAAGGGTTAGTAACTTAGGCTCAGAGCATGAGGTTTATATTAATCACAACTCCCTGTTTTTAGTGTTAAATCATCTGCTGTACAGCTTTACTGGGACACTTACAATTATTTATAGGGTTGCAAAACAAACCATTACAGAACTTCAGCAGGAATACCAGGGAGCTTCATCACAGATGTGATCGGCACCTTGTGATGTCAAGGAGATCCAAGCCCCCTTGTTCCATATGCTGCCATATTGTAGTGCTGGTTAAGCAGCATGTTCTTTTATTAAAATTTATTTTTAAAGTTGGCAGATGAGTCTGGAGGTTTCTAGGCCTTTGCTGATCTTAGCCATACATATAGGACTTAAAAATATTTCTAATACAAAGTTGGTTTCTCTCAGTCTCAGCACCATAATGTTCTGGTACGGAAGGCCTGGTTAAGTGGAGTGGTGCCTGTTGTGATGGACACTGAAAGTTCTGTCCAAGAAAAGGCCTTGGATTGTCTTGATCAGCTCTTGTTGCAACATATAAAGCATTATAACAAATTCAGTAATGAAGATGAAAAGCAGGTTCTGGCATGGGAGCTCCTTACCCTCTTGACTTCAGAAAGCCAGGAACTGTGGTAAGTACTTTTTTACTTTTTTTTTTTCTTTTTTTTTTTTTCCCATTACTATCGGTGAAAGAGAGTTTGGCTTCTGTTCGCGTATCTGTAACAGCCCTCATCCAGTGTGTCAGATGGTTTTTATGGACTTTATTATGTTAGCATTCATGGAAAAAAATCTAGAATTTTTTTATTTCTAATCCTGTTAGAATATGGAGTTTTCCCTTTACAGTAGGAAATTGCCTATTGATTGGAGGACTAAGATACAAGTATGAGGTTATACTCTCAGCTTTCTCATTTACTGTGTGACCACAAACTGTTAAGTATCTTAGTTTACGTATTGTTTAAATGCGTGTGCTTGCACAAAGACAGGAAACTAAATCTATTGACTTTTTAAAGCTATTTCGGTTCCCTGCTCAAAACAGACAATGTAAGTTCCTATTGCTGGTCAGAGATGGAAACTGTCATGTTGTGAGCTGCTTGTGTTGCTCTGCCATTTCCTAGGACCGATGAACTGTCAAGCATATACATGTTGGCAGTTGGTGAGAAGAGTTCAGTTTGTGTCAAGTATTTTTACTTGCTCTTCTTGTTACCTCTGTCCTCTCCCTGAATTCTGGTGTTCATACGTGAAAATGTCATGTGGTGTTCTTGATGTGCTGATAGTGGCACGAATATTTAAGTTAAATGGTGTTCTGATGACAGAAGTAACAGAGTATATATAAAGAAAGGAGAACATCTCCTTTTATTAATTCTGATGTACAATATATCACTTGTCTGATGACAAATAGTATTATTCTGCCTTTTGCAGAACACTGTGGGAAGTAGCAAAAGAAATGGGATGACACACAGTATGGCAAGGATGCAACATCGGTTGACTAAAGACCGTCGTATGTTTATTAGTCAATAAGGCATAGCTCAGAATTAGAAAATGAGATACTGGTTGTGCTGCATTGCCAATCTGTGGAACTGTCAATGTTCTAATTTTGGCAATTTTGTAACAGTTTGCAGTTGCGTAGCACCTTCTACTTGATGACCTTAAAGTACCTAGCAGCCTGATGAATCTCAGAGCTCTCTCAACATGAAGTAGGTAACTAGGGGTAAACAGATAAATGAGCGACTTGTGGTACCTTAACATCGCTATATCCTGTCCCATTACAGATGTTAAATAAAAACTGACGGAAAGTCTTCCTTAGAGGTTGCTGAAATTACATTTTTTTGGTTTGCRTTGGTGTCAGTTGGACTTTCTGTCTCAGTGGCATACAGCACTACATCCATGTCTGTTTGCCAGGTTTTTAGGTGCATCAGAATTGTGAGTCTGTAACTGAAAGAGAGTGTAAATATTGGTGGTAAAAAATGTAGTGAAAATCCTGACTTCCTCTGAGGAGTGAGAATACAGAGTGTTAGCAGCTTTTTTATGTTGCCTGGTGTATCCTGGATAGAGATGTTGGATTTACTGGCGGACTCTAACACCAGGTATTTCGGTTACTCCTTGTTTAACTTATTTTTTCTTTTCTTTCTTCCTTGTAGCCGTTATTTGAACAAAGCTTTTCACATTTGGTCCAGGCAGAATAAGTTCTCCTCTGTCTTCATCAGTAATGTCATGTCCCATGTGGAAACAGAGCATGCTGTACCAGCTTGGATGTTGCTTGCCAAGATGGCAGGTTCTTCACCCAAACTGGATTATTCCAAGATCATTGAAGCCTGGGACAGTATCAGCAGGTATACATGTGCTTTGAACTCCATTCTGCAGGAAAGAGATGGGGATGAAGAAGGGGAACAAAGCAAGTGACCACTTTCTGTCCTTCCACAAGTAGAGTGCTGTTTAGCTGCTTAGATCACAGTCCTTTATCCAGGCTATTGGTGTTTCCAGCTAGGAGGCAAGTAATGGCCTGCAGATTTGTGCAGGAACCAACTGTTACCCTAAGCTTTTTAAGTTTTCATCTGGTTTGACAGATCTGTCTTGATAATACGTATCCTGGATGAAAGGATTTTTCTACTGTGCTTTAGTGTTGTTTCTTAGCATTAATGTTAGTTTGTCCTCTCTGCTATTTTTCAGGCAGCAGAACACAAGGACTGATACTGCAGGACATATCCTGTGTGTCATCGGTCATGTTGCAAAGCACCTCCCTAGGAGCACCCGTGAGAGGCTGATCGGTGAGTGGCCCTGAGAAAATGCAGAGGGGAAGGCAGGGCTCAGTTTTGCTTCACAGCTTAACAGTGTTTTTCTTCTCCTTAAGCATTTGATTAGCTTAGAAAATGCTCATCCTAGGTGTGTGACCTCCTTTTCAGATAATATCAAGTGCTGGCTGAGGGAGTTTCAGTGTCCCCTGGAGGTGATTAGCCCAGCTGTAGAAGCTCTGCAGAAGCTCTGCCATGCGTATGCAGATGTCCCAGAGGAGACACAGGTGTGACTTAAAATGAATCTTTTAAAATAGCTTGTTTCACACTTCTTTGGAGGGCTGTCTTTTGAAAGCAGCTCCTGTCTCCAATCTGCAGGCTTTAACTCACTAAACAAAAAGGATCTGACTCGAGCAACTTGTATCTCTTCTGCTCAGCTCTTTTGCTATATTGCAGTTGTGCTGGAGACTGTCCTGTAGCTAAGGATGGACTTGTAAGAGATCTTTCTTCATGAGGGCTTTTTTTGCAGCTGAAAAACCCTGCATTTGCCTTCTGTCACAGTTTGCAGCGTTCTTAAAGGAGACTATTTTTGTGCCATTTTGACATCAGTTCTTCCTGGGATTGGTCCAGTTAGAAGCTATAGGCTTATAGTGTAAGCTCGGACTGTTCTGTATCGGAGCTGCTGTAGATTCACATTTTCTCGCTGTCTCTCATGGGCCCAAATGGGGAGTTAATAGAATACCGTTTGCACATTTTTCTGCCCAGTTCCCCGTTTGTTTTATGCCATATCTTTGTTTCACTTCTGCAGTTAGAAGGTGGGCTATCTGTTGCTGTTAAAATCTGTATCTCACCCTGAGCACAGTCACAAAGAAGCTAGAGCTGGCGCAAGTTTCCCTTGCTAATGAATTCTGTGTACATATGGGTTATATTTCTCTTTTTATGCTGATGACAGCTATTTTATAATAGGCATCCCAATAAACTTCAGTAAATAGTCTGGAAGGCTGCACACTTTTTCAGGAGCCAGGGTGGATTGATGGGTTTTGTTGTGTTTTTTAAAATTGATGCTCAGAAAATCCCCACTGGTAGGCATAGTCATTACAGTATGTTGACTTGCAACCAAATGCAGATGTACCTTTGTATTGGTTACTTCAGTCCTTCTAACAGTGTAACTGCCATATATGTATGTATTTAGTTTCTTACTGTTATGGGTTTTAGATGGTACGAAAAAGATAAAAGATGCTTTATTTTCATTCACTATCTGATAGAGGAGTAGCTTTTTTGGGTTTTTGCCTCCTAGAATTCACGTCAAATTTTCATGTGAATGGAACTGCACTTTCCAAACAGCGCCTTAAAATTCATATGAACAACCTAAAATGTGTGGGATATACGTGGAACAATTACCTAAATGCTTTCTGTTTAAACCTATGTGACTTCTATAATGAGGGAAACTTAGGCCTGTGGATCATTACCAGCCAGATTCTCCAAGGTGTTTTGGCCCTTGCACGCATCCTTTCATGTGCAAGAAGAATTTGAAGGCTCTAAGGCAGTGTCTGGTCGATGTCAGTAGGACCTAGATTTTTTTAAAGCGTAAAAACATTTTCAGATTATGGATTCGTGTGTGGAGAGCTACTACAACTAAATTCGGTTTAATGGATAAAGCACTGAACTAATTTGGTTCTATTGTGGAACAGGAGCTGCTCAACCAGGTGTGCGGAGATATAGTATCCACCTGTGAAAGCTATATTTCAAATATAGTCCTCAAAAAGGATGGAGCAGAGCAGCTACAAGAAGATCTCTTGGTAAGTTTGATACTCTTTCACAGATTGGTCAAAGAATGTACATGTTCTTGAAAATGGTATTTCTTAAAGATCATGCCCATAACTGTGTTAGGCAGGAAAATACTGATGTGTATGCCTTGTGTATGAACTGGTATGAAATCTGGTGTTTATGGGCTTGGGAGGATACAAGAGATTTTTCCTAAGAAGTTGCTTTAGGAGGATGATGTCTCATGTGTTTTTAATAAAATAACATGTTTTTTCTTTGCTTCTCCACTTTTCAGATTTAGCTGTTTGGGAACAGCTGTAAAATGCCTAGAATGCTTTGAGGATTATTTCAATATTATTAATGGGTGTGAGGTAGTTACAGTTTATTAAACACACACACTTCTGTTTCTAAGCTTCACCTTCTGTTCTCTAGCTGCTGTCCTCTTGAAAGGACTGAGGGAATTTTAAGTTGTTTTTGGAGAAGTACCATGCAGGCTCCTGCTGATTTAATTGGCCATTGCCTTTTGACTGAAGTATTGCTTTTGTCTGTAGGTGAAACATCTCTTCATTTTGGGTGAGGCTGCACAGTTGTGTCCAGCCAAAGTGGAGAAACACATCTTTCTTTTGATTCAGTCCATTCTGGCTTCTTCTATCAACGTGGACCAATGTGAGGCTCTTTACTCCCTTTAATTTTGCATTTACGGACAACGCTTTCTACCCCCAAAGCATGTTTTCATTCCTGATCTGTTGTTTCCTAGCGTCTAGTCCTCTAGATGGTGAGGAAATTCCAGCTTCTCAGCCGTTGTCCCAGTTCAGAGGATCAACCATGCCTCCAGTGGTCAGAGCTCATGCATTCATTACTCTGGGTAAGCACAGTCCTGCAGCAGAAATGTGCCCTCGTGTATCCGATTCCCACCCTTCTGTCCGTTCCCTGGTTAAAGATCTATTCAAAAGCTGTGGCAGTTAAAACAGATAATGCATAGTGCTCAATATTCATATTGCTTCAACTTGGAGCTTTTAGTAATGCAGATAACTGTGGTAGCAAGATGCACAAACCATAAAAACGCTGTCATCTATGTGACTGTTTTTCAAGTTGGTTAATGCATTGTTTCTGTATAGGTGTACAGGTGAGTAATAGTTAGCCATGTCCTTCAGACTTGTACTGCCCTTCTGCTCTTAGAGTTGGTTGCTGTCTGGCTGAAGGATTATTTTGTCTGTAACAAGGTGCTCAACACAGGATGAAAAAGACTGGTGCTTTTATGCCCTTTAGAGCAGAATGGCTGTGCGTAGTTACTTGTTCTCCTTAGTAAGAGTGAAGAGCTTCTTTGTGATAGAAGCCTGGTCAGATCTGCGTCTCTGGTATTATGAAGAGTGCTAAGTGAAACTTCTGTTTTTGTAGTACCTCTGCGATTATGAACAAGTCTTTTCTCATGCAGATGGATAGTATTGTCCTTTCCTTAGCTGCTTTGGGAGGCTTAATACTTTTGTACAGAGCTTAGAAACAGTTTGAAAGAAGTAATGTTAGAATGCAGGCTATCTTATTTAAGTTGATTTAGCAATGCTCTTAGAGGTGAGTGTCTCCCTGCTATGCCTATGACAGCTTGGGCTGTTCCTTTTAGCTACTTTGAACAATACTTTGTACACAGGAATAGCTTTCTGTGAAGGAGGGAATTTGCCGTAGAGATCCACACTATAGGTCTAAGAAGAGTTTGGAAGGAACTCCTTGAAGTACAGTTCCTTTGAGAGATTGCTCATCAAGTTTCAGCATGTTTCTTGTTTATTCCCTTCTCTGCTTTTTGCTTTCTCTCTTGGCTCGTATTGGACTCAAAGGAGGCAGCAAGCTGAGCTGTGGTGATTAGGAACAGGAATATATTCACAGCACTGACAGTCTCATCCCTGTTTGACAGGTAAATTGTGTTTACAGCATGAGGATCTGGCAAAGAAATGCATTGCAGCTCTAGCTCGAGAACTGGAGGTGTCAGATGATGTGGCCATTCGCAATAATGTTGTCATTGTTATGTGCGATCTATGTGTCCGCTACACCACCATGGTGGACAGATACATTCCCAACATTTCCATGTGTCTGAAGGACCCAAATCCCTTCATCCGTAAGCAGACGCTGATCCTGCTTACCAACCTTCTGCAGGTAAATAGAAAGCATGAGCATGTATTTGGCAACCCCCTTCAGTTACCTCTGTTGTGCTGAATACTGGCATCCTGACCAACGAGTGTATTGCTTGTAGCTTGATTCTAGAGTATTGTTGCAATCTACCCTAATTCAAGAAGACTTTAAAACTATGTATTTTGTTACCTTCTTTTTTCTTCTTTTTTTCGCTAGCTAGGGAGGTTTCACTTCCCATACATTTAGTACAGTTGGGTAACCACATTATTTTCATCCCATCTCCTTGTTCTGCCTTTGTTTCTTTTGAATTCCCTTTCATATCGCGCCTGTACGAGTGAATGTAACAAGTGCCACAGCGCTGTTTTCTCCTGCTGTCTCTGTTTATTGTTCTAGAGATGTAAATGTTGAGAGGCAGAACATGTTTGCCCTCCAATGTTCATATGAACCCAGCCAAGGCAGATTGCAGTGCATTGGCTCTGAGAACAGTATCGAGGAGCACCTGTGCCTTGGCATTGGAGAACAGATTTTTCTGTTGATACCTGTGGTAAACCTGCATGCTTGGTGCTGTGGTATTTATACTGTTTAAAGCATCCTCCAGAACATTGTCATCTTGAGGTTTATCTTGTGTACCTCCTGGTGAAGTTGTATAGCTTGCTCATTTGCCTGATGTATATTCTGCCACGTTCCATCCGATATTACTCTGGCTACAATCTTAGCATTCACACTAGGTTTTTCCTGGTTCAGGTTGATATTTTATTTCCTACATTTTTCTTGTAGGAGGAGTTTGTGAAATGGAAAGACTGTTTGTTCTTCAGGTTTGTCAGTGTCTTGGTGGATCCAAATCCGGATATTGCCAGGTAAAATATTCCTTCTGTAAAACACTGAAGGAGTCGAAAGGACAAAGATGTACTCAAAAGCAGTCTCAGTCTTGCACCTTCAGCATAGGGGGAAAAATTTCAGTGAGACAGCAGATGACATTCCCATTAACATCTTCACTTCTCCAGTCATGCTTTAGGGTCTGAAATGGTAGCAAAGGAGCGGTGAACTTCTTTCCAAGTGAATTGAAGGCCCCAAAGTAGCAAGCTGTGTGTTCTTGGCTGTCATCAAAGCCTGCAGCTCTGCTCTATTTTTTTGACTCTCAAATATCCATGAAGAAAGGAATTTTTGAAACAAGCCTTTATTAAATCTGCCTCCCTGTTTTCTGGTAGACTGTCCTGTGAGATTTTTGTTCTAGGAACAGGATTAAATGTTGTCTTTCTCCTATGTGGCATGCCTCATCTTTGTAAGACTTGTACCACATTTTATAGTACTTGGACATGTAAGAGGAATTGTGCACGTTGGCCTAAAGTGCACATTTATAAAGTTTCTGTAAGTTTTGAAGTCTCAAACTATTCAATGTTACATGAGAAATGAGAGTAGGTCTCTGCAGTTCAATCCTGACACATTTGATCTGGATATAGAGAGCAGATGGTTGAAGGCCAGGCTGAGTATTCTCAGCAATGCATATTTGATACTGTTAGTCCGTGAATGATAAGGGCTGAAGTGGGACAGGTTCCTCGGAGAACGGTAGCAAGCAGGGGGATACTGAATGCAGAGGAAGCTTAGGCAGCTTGCTAGTGTTTCTACCTGCAACAGTCAAAATTAAGATTGGTGTTTCCAGGACCATGGACTGAGCATTGCTTACTAGTGCACATTCACACCTTTGTTTCTTTTATATGGGTTTTTAATATGTAAAAATGTCTTTCCAGTAGATGGTGGCATTGCAACATCACATTCCCAGTGCTTTAGCGGAGGAACACATTGCTATTCCATTGGGAGCCTTTTTCTTTGCATCTGCATTCAGTGGATGCATCCAGATAAAAACACTGCCTTCCAGGCTGGGATTAACTTCCAGCTCTTGCAGGTCTTGTGATGATTAACTTTGCAAAATACAGAAAACCAGATTTTTGTTGAGTTGCCTTCCTATTGAAGTTGGGGGAAGGAGAACACAAAAATGCCTTGATCTCCAGCTGCTACCTTGCGTCCTGTTGCCAAGTAGAAACTAATTTGTCAAACACTTATTATCCTGAGCGTGACTGAGGGCTTTGGATACGAGCAGAGAAGAGGAGAGTGCTGTTAAATACAGTCCAGTTGTAGGGACTTTAGGAAGCAGCTAATGCTTTTCTACATGTGCCTAGGCAGCAGACTGCATGTGTCAATGCCAAAATGAATGCTGACACTTGAAATAGTAAGTGTATCCCCCCAAGCATGTATTCATGCACAAATATAAACAAATAAAACAAATATAAACGAATATCCTTGCCTCTCTCTTAAGTGTATATGCATGTCTTGTGACCAGAAAATTTTACAAGTGGGTAATGTGGCTGTTGGCAAATTAAATGGCTTCCACAGTGCTGCGTGAAGCAAAGCCAGGTGTTCTGAGCTCTAGTCTTGTGCCTTTTATTTTGTGTCTGTGTGTGTGCGCGCGCATGCAGTACCACTTTCCAACTCAAACCTCTGCAACAATCGTAGGTCTGCTGTCACTGAGTTTTCAAAACATTTTAATGGCAAGTAGATAACTTTCTTGTTCTTGAACAGGACACATGAGAAACAGGCAAAGATGCCTGTAAAAGTCTTGCAAGACCAAAGCCGTAACTTTATGCACTTTTGAATTTTTTACCCTTTGCCACAGTCCCATATTTGCTCGGGATGTCCTGATCCCTGTTTTGATTGACTTTCCACAAGGCTGGCCTTGTAAGTGTCTCAGCCACAATGGGACTTAAGTTATTTAAATACTAAAAGTGTTGTGCCTGGATTTAAAGTTCAAATTTATTTCTGTCTGTAACTGTTTACTTTCATGGCAAGAAATGAAGTAGTATTGTGGATGCTGAAAACTTCTATCTTTTTCTGGCTGAAAAAGGACTCAAAGTCCATAAGCTGGTATCCTTGTTCAAGCCCAGATGGAGCCACACAAGAATTAAATGTAGTGTATTGAGGGAGACTTGTGAGAGGAAGACCATTTTTCTGCCTTACTGTTTGTGGTTCTGCACTGTGTTTCAGGGGTGGCTTTTAGAAGCTGTCTGACTAGTTCTTTCTTTTACTTCTTTCCAGGTTTGGGGAATTCTGCCTGGTGCATCTCTTGCTGAAGAGGAATCCAGTAATGTTCTCCCAACACTTCATTGAGTGCATCTTCCATTTCAATAGCTATGAGAAACATGAGAAGTACAACAGGTTCCCCCAGAGTGAGCGGTCAGTTGCGCACATTTGTATCCCCTTACCACTAAGCGAGGGGTTCTCTGGTCATGCAGTTTTGGGTTGCAGCAAAGCTTTCCTGGCGCTTTATATAGTGTATGCAATGGGGAGGGTGGTTTTAAATTGAGCTAGGGGAGGTGGTATTAATTAAGTGTGTTCTGCCGTCCCTGTGACACTTCTGGAAGGAGTTCTGTAATTTGTGGGAGTGTGTGGTACCCTAACTGGTTTATAGGTCTTGGAGGTGGCATTCAAATACTCCTTGCAGATTTAAAGTCTTGTTATTTCTGCAACTTTATGTAATATGACTTGGTCCTTGTAAAATATCTTCCTCTACCACAGGGCGAAGAATCTCTTTTCTCTGAGGGGAAAAGATAACAAAGAAAAAAGGATGCATATCTACAAGTTCCTGCTAGACCACTTTACAGACGAGCAGAGGTTCAGCATTACAACAAAAATTAGCCACAGTATTCTAGGTAGGGGTCTCTCTTTGAGTAAATAAGGTAACAAATCTGGCAAACAACTGGTGTCTATATAAAACCATTAGACTCTCAATCCCGCAGTGATATCTTCCTGTCTTTACTGGCACTGCTGTTCCCAGGAGAATACTCTCTTATTTCTTCCCTGCCTGTTCCAGCATGCTTTGTGGATAAGGTACTTCCACTGGACCTGGAAGCCAGTGACTTGCTATCGGATACATTTGCCATCCTTAGCTGCAAAGAAATCAAGTTATCAACTATGAGATCGAAACCCGAAGAAGACATGCAGCCTGATGAAGATGAAATGGCAATGGCCAATGCGGTTATGCAGGCAGCACAAAAAAAGCTCATCTCACAGGTGAATGGCGCTTGGTCCGGTATGGAAAGAGGGCTGGCCACCATGGTGGGAGAAATGTTACGCTTCTGTGATAGAGAAGCTTATGCAAAAATTGCCAAGGACATACTGTGCCCATGTGCTGTTGTTCAGGCTCTGTCTGTAGGACCCGTCTGACCTGAGGGCACCCATGGAAGCACTGTATGTTCCTTTGCTAAGGAGTAATAAGGAGTCTCTTTCCACTTGGGCCATTCATCGAACAACAGAATGACTTCTTCTTGATTGCGTCTTCTAATTGTTTGTGCCGTGTTCAAACAAAGGTTCAAAAGAAAAACTTCATAGAAAACATCATCCCAATAATCACTTCACTGAAGTCTTTGATGGAGCAGAAGAGGATCCCAGCTCTCAGGGACCTCATGAATTATCTACGGGTAAGTGGAAGTGGTTTTTTTCCTCTCTTAAGTTAATGTGTTAGATGTGTGACCAGTAGTGGAATGAACAGCCTTCTTAGAAGGAAATTTAGAAGGCATGTGATGTTGTGACACTGACACTGTGTTAAATGATGTAGGAGGCGGAGGGATTCTAGATATGGATCTTGCAGTGTGTTACGTGTGAGTCTCCTCACTGGGATGTGGGCAGAAAGCTTGAATGGTGGAAAGCTTTTTCATGTTCTGAAGTAGGAATTGGAATTGAAACTCTTAGTCTGTTAGCAACATCTCTGGTGTACCAACTGGTATTTCCTTTTGCACTTAAACAGCTGTGATCTGAATGGAGGCATGAATCAGCAGTCAGGAGGGAGCTGGGGGTTTTTTTAAGAGTTTAAACATTCCATATTGTTCCAGGAAATGATGCAAGATTACCGAAATGAAATCAAAGACTTCTTTGCTGTGGACAAGCAGCTGGCAGCTGAGCTGGAGTACGACATGAAGAAATATGAAGAGCAGCTGGCAAGGGAGAAGGAATCTGACCAAGACCAGGTCTCGGCAGCACAGGCAGAGGTTGTTGGTGCCATTTACTCTGTACAAGTACTGTCTCCTCTACTAAAGTTTATGCTACAAATAATTCTCAGAGCTTGTATGTCTGTGGACCTTCTTACAGAACTCTTAACAGGATGGTTAATGAAATGTTCTCTCAGCTCTTCATACTTGCTGACAGAAGCTTTGGTTTCAGAGTCATTAAATACATTTTAAAAAAAAACCAACAAAACCAAACACACATTAGCCAAAGAGGAGCAGCAAAGAATTAATTTAAATATAATTCAGCTTAAAGGGAAGGCCAAGTCTAATTTGTCACTGGCTGTGTTAATATCCTGTATTACTCTGTTCCCAGATTGAAAATATTACAAGTTAATATTTAGCTGGATTTCTGGCCCCTTTGAGTTGCAGGCTGTATCATACCAGAACAATTCTGCATCTGTTTGGAGTTGATGACAGCAGCCAGTCCTTTACTTGGCTTTTCAAGTTTTTCTCTTGGTGGGTGTTACGGAGATAGTGCCTAAAATTCCCATACACCTATTTTTGCTGTACAGATGCTTTCATCAGACCTGGGATGATTCAGTTGTGTCATCTTTAAGATCTAAATTATCATTGCTCTACGTGACAGCTTTCTAAAGTGATGGTCTTTCTGATGCCTCAGTATCTGACTGAAAAATATGGCACTTCAATGCAGCCTTATTTTCAAGCTCTGCCTTCTGAAAATGAGGCCCCTCTGTTAAGAGGATAAACGGGTCACAAAGAGAAGGGTTCATTTTGCCTGACTTCAGAGGTGTACAGGGTGAAAATGTACATCTATGCTAGTCGTGCAAATCCTCTTTTAAAGTCAATATAAAGAAATAAAAATGTGCTGGGATAAATTGTCCTGTAGTCTTTTAGATACCTACCTTAAGATGAGATGACTTTTGTCCTGGAAGTACCTTTTCTCTCTCTGATTCCAAAGAGTGCCTATATGTAGACCTTTAAACTAGAATATCTGTATCACATCAGAAGTTACTTTTCACTTCTTGTTAAAATTTTGGCCAATAAATTCTTTCTCCCGGGCACCCCCTTTATGTCCRTCACACAAAGGACGCTTCTTAGTCACACAGAACTTATGGCTAGGTGTCTTGTGTCTAGGTTTTCTACGCTTGTATCCATTGTTAGATATACGGTCTTTCCTCCTGTTTTCTGTAGCAACCTCCATGTTTGGAGACAGCTGTACCTTCTAGTGGCCGGAATAATAATGTTCAGTCTCCTGTTACTGGGAGACAGTCCTCGCCATCTGGATCGCATCTCTCCTCTGTGTCTTCTGAGTTTACTACACCTCGAGCTGATGTTCTGAAACTGCCATTACTTAGTCGCAGGTATGGGTTTCTGTTTATATTACAGGTTATGATATTCTGCAGGGCTGTTGCTTTGCTTATCCACTCCTTGCTTAGTGGTATGAAAGCTACCAATATTTCACCACAGTCTTCTCTCTTGCATTTGGTGTCTGAGATCATAAGTAATTGGGAGGAGATAGGACTCTCCTCATCACGTGCATATTATCTGGTCTTGAAGGAAGAAATCGCTTCAGTGTTTCTGTGGTRTCTTTTTGTCCTGTAGGCCAGTGTCCTTGAGCACACTTGCCATCCTGAATTCGGCCAGGAAAGCAATGGAAGCCAGAAGCAAGCAACGCAGTAAGAGTGTTGGAGGAAGTTTATCGGCTATATCTTTTCCATCAAGCGCAACTGGCAGCAAGCAAGGTAGGCAGCTTGCTGCAAACAGATAGACAATGGAATAGATCTAATTGACGCAACTTAATTGTTAGACCTTTGATGTCTCCGAGTGAACGCTTTTCTGTTCTTGATTATTTCCTTGTTATTTCTAGGATCCTTTCAAAGCCTGAATCAACAGTCTACTGGAGCGAACATGTCTGTGGTGGGCCGTGCAATCAGCACACCAGAACGTAAGTAACCCAGAGGAGTCCTTTCCAAATTGGGCTGAACACTTATTCTCTGAGAGGTGTAGCAATGCGAGGCCCCACTATAGAGCAGAGAAAATCGGTCAGTGTTGACTGATTATTTATCTAAATGGCGGTAGTAAATAAAAACCATTCTGAAAGTGAAGGTCTTGGATGAGCGATGTACATAGGAAAGGACAATCCAGTATGGTCCCCATTTACATGTCACAGGGTATTACAGTTTTGAGTCAGTGCAGGTGAGCATCTATTTCTGGCTGCTGAAGTAACAGAACTATTGCCCTTTCTTCCTTCATTAGCTTTGGGGTGCTGAGGAGGCATATCGTCCTGATTCCTTAATAGCATGTGTTGACTGGGGTTTGCATGTTTCTGTTGCTTTGAGATACTTGCTCTTTTTAAATCCAGAAGCACAGTTTAGCACTTTAAACTGACCTACAGAACCCTGCTGCAGAGGGAAATCCTCAAGGTCCAGTCCCTTCCAGCTCTAAGACAGGGGTTTCTTGCTGTCTAAACAAAGGATCCCAGGTGAGCTAGGACCAGCTTCTGTTACCAAAGTGGGCAGTGGGCTGTGACAATTGTGAGAAACGGAAGAGACTGCTCAAGTGAGATTAATAACCTGCACAGTCATTTCTGCATGTGTGCGCTGTACTCCTAAGGAAGAAGTGAACTGAGTATTGGAAAATGATTTGTTTTTCTACTCTGCTGTAGAAATTAAAGTAAAAATACATTGAGAGGAATCTCTTAATACACAAGTTAGAGAATCTGCTGTGCTTATGTCCACTGCAGCTGAATTACCATCTCGTAAAACCTGACCTTCAAAAGTTACGTTTTATTGGAATGCTTTCTGACAGTCTTGGAGCGTTCCGCAGTGTCCCTTTCTGCAAGCACAAAAGACAGTTATAGTAGAACACAAATAGAGCTGAGTTTCAGCAGTAGATTTCCTTCCTTTATGCCAGTTCACTGCTAAAACCCTTTAGGGCATCTCCGCTGTAGCGTGGACTGTGCGTATGATTTAACTCCTTCTCCCGCTCAGGAGAAAGCTGCAGTTAAGCTGGGAGTATAGGTGAGTGTCCGGCAGGTCAGGTCRCATTAGGCAGTTGTGAATTTTTTTTGTTCTACAAGCATATGTATATGACTGCACTGTTTGCCCAAATCTGTGCAAATATCTGACCTGCATGCAGACAGGAGAGCCAACTGCATGTGGCCAATAAGGCAGTCAGCTGTGCAGCTCTCTGCAAATACCTGACATCCACAAGCAGGCCAGAGCAAACCAGTGGTAGTGATATGCATCCACTGGAAAATCGGATCTTTCTCTTCCCTGTGTGCTCCACTCTTTGGCTAAAGTTGTCTGTCTCAATGTTTCTTTTTGCTGTCTGAGCAGCAAGCAGTGATCTTTGTGCAGAAAATGGGAGGGTATGTTTTTGGAGAGCAGAAATCTTTAAGCGCTGTATCTCTGTCTGGAAGCTTGCACTGCTGTTTCTCTTAAGCACCATATGGTGAAGAAAGAGGGAGAATGTTAATCTGCGGTGGTACTAAGGCTGAATTCCTGCTTTGCTTCGAAGCAGCATCTGTCCTTCARTGGGGAGACAAACTGTACAGAACAGTATCATCACTTCAGTTAGTGTGTGTTGAGCCACCTGCATGGTGGTGTTGGGTCTTTCAAGATGACAGACAATCAAAAAAAAATTTTTTTTCTTTCTCTGGTATGTCATTCTGAAAGTCCTGGAGATGCAGTTCTTAATAAAGAATTTTGTACATGAGAAGTTAAGAACAATGGTCTCTCTTCTCTCTATCTTATTCAACTGTCCTGCCTGTCAGTCAGTCCCTGCTTTTGGGCTTCCTCATCTCTCCTGCTCTTTACTTTGCGAATGGCTAAGTGGGTCTGGGCAAGTGTAGATTGCTTCACTGTAGTGCACAAGCATATGTAAAGATAACCCTCTTGATTGCATGGGAAGCCTTACTTTCTTTGCCATTTCTTTCCTTCTGTCTTTTCACATAAACTTCTCGTTAGCCAAGTTAACTTCTTAAGGCACACTGCGCAAAGCCAAAATGCTTGCAAGTCAGTCTTGAGAGATTCAGAGGCTAGCTAAGCCAGAGAAAATTGCGCTTCTGCTACATGCTTCAATGACTCCCTTTCAGGACAGGAAGAGAGTTTGAGAGCAAACGCAGTCAGTCTTTAGAGAGAAGCAGAGTTTCCATCTCCTGCCCTATAAGGCACTTTCTACCTTAATTCCTTGTGAAAGGTTCTGGGAAACATGAACATAAAGCAGAGAGTCAAGTAAAGTAAAATCCGAGTGTTGTGACATCTCTCCTGAGATAAATGACAGCAAAAAGACAGCTGACAACTATGGCCTGTTCAGGCAAGCTAAATTCCACCTAGCTTCCCTGTCAAGTGATTCCTCTYGTCTGGCTGCAAGCAGTTCCTCACAGAAGGGCTATTTAGGTACTTTGTCAGTCTTCAAGGGCATCGTGCTCTGCCTTGACTAGGTAATGCGATTCTAAGGTGAGTGCTAACAGGAACCTGCACTGTGGCCTTGGGTAAATTTATTCCATCAGCAAAGCATGAGATGGTATAGTTGTTGTGGAAGACGGCTAAGCTTCAGTGGAAGTTGTGGCCCTCCTACCTAGTTAGGGCAGGGATGTGCACGACCGAGGTCCCATATTTAAATTTTATTTCCATTCCTCCACGTACAAGGAAGGCTGTAAGTGGGGTATGTAACTGATGTGCACAGATGGCCCATCAAGTTCGATGCATAGTTTTGATGCTGGACAAAAGACAGTGGGGTCTGCTGGGCTGGACAAGAGAGATGCATATGTGCCTATAATGAACTAGGTATGTTTATTCTGTCCCACTTTAGTGTTCCACTACAGCATGTCTTGCCTTCTGGCTGTATCACAAGCTGACTGCCAATATGTGTTTTTTTTCTTTCAGAGACCATTAACGACTTGACTTTTGGTGCTGGGGTCAGTTACATCAGCTTGACGCACACGCCCGGTTCGGCTACAGGTGAGTTATCTTTGTGATTCTAACCYGAGGGGGCAAAAACCCAAATGATCAAATCTGTGGCACTTTTTAAAATATGAAAATATATGCATTATTTGCAGAGAGGAAAGAGGCTGAGGACCAGCCAAGAGATGTTATCTGTTTGACATCACCAGAGAAACCGTAAGTTCAACTCAGGTCTGAAACAGCAGTCACAGTAAGAAAGGCTAATAGAGTACTTTAAAAATAAATGGTCGCTCTGCTTCCTTCTTCTAGACCATCCCTGCCACGGGAGTGGAAAGTAGAATCTCCAGCAATGAAAAAAAGCAAGCAACATGTCCCGCTGAGACGGTCCCAGCGGAGAACGCCTCTGAAACCAGACAACCAGTCCTTTCAATGAACTCTTACACAGAATCCTCATCATGTTGTCTGAAATCTGTCCCTTTCCTCTGTAATTATAAATCACTGTGGACACATGTCCGTCCTTCCTTCCATATCTATTTTTATTTGTTTTTACATGAAACTCCTCTGGAGTATGGACTTGCAAAGCTTGCATTAATGCATGTATATGTAATAAACTGCTGCTCACTGGAGTGCTGAAAAGCTCCTGTACAAAAAGGAGGCTTTCTGTTCCCTCACAGGATGTATAATTTGTCCATTTGGAAAAGTAAGAGCGTAGTGCTGCTATGAGCTTAGCAATAAATGTGTTTATCACAGCTTGCAGGGAAGTGAGTGGCTCAGCTTATTCACTTGATGCCTCGTTGTCCCTATTGATGATATACTGTAGTTGCTTTAATTTTAACAAAGGTAGAACAGCTTGTCACTGCCACACCCCTAAATCTGGTAATTGCACGCTACTGCAGGTCTTTTTCTTGTGCAAACTCCTGTGTGTATGAACAGCCTCAATGTTCACTTTTAAACGGAATATTTCCATTCATGAACTATGTTATTTCCAACTATTAAAATTTTATGAAAATAAAAGGTTAGAGAATTAATTCCACCCACAAATTCTCTCCTCTTCTTGATCTGACAGAGACATTATTTTTTTTCTATAGATTTCTACAGCCTCAAAGCCTCTTCCACTACGTCGCTGGTATCTTAGGCACTCAGTTCAATTAGTGTTGGACCCAGCAGCTTTTAAATATAGACTCTTACTTGACTGAAAGCAGGATAGGAGTAGCTATCACTAAAATCAAGGTTGGTAAGTCATATGTGTAGCTTTCTGTGCTCTGTCCAGAAAACTTGTTTATAATGAATGTGCTGTGCAAATGCTGGAATCCTGACCATCCCTGAGTTTCTCTGATGTCATGTGAACCTAACTGAAGTTTTTCAGTTGTTAAATTTTATTACAGAGCTCTTGTCCTAGATTTCATTGAAAATTGAAAAGGGAGTCTGTTTTATTCATGCTGGTTTGACTTGTTCCAGCGGGAACAACATCAATGGAGTAGACTTTTCCACAAGAGTAGAAACAAAGAGCCACAAAGAGCCGGAGCGTATTTTTGCCCCAGCCTTTCCAGAGGCACTTGCCTCCTGTACTGGCATCTCAGCTTTCACCCTCACTCTCTCTATTCTCTTTCCAAGAAGAAAGAAAGCTTCAAGTGGGATTAAACTTTACTCTCAAAATCAAAGTAGAAACCTGGGTACAGGAGATAAATGGAATGGCTTTGGCTTAAGCCATGGCAAATTATGGCCAAATTCATTCTTTTTGTTCCTTCTCTCCTGCCTTAAAGTATTATTTGACTACCTTCCATTATTTCACTGAATTGAAAACAGAGGCTACCGTTAATGTGACTTTTTCTTTAAAAAAAAAAAAAAAAAAAAAAAAAGACGCAAGAATACTTTATAGCTTGGTATTTATGTAAAACATTCTTGGTAAAGTTAAACGTAATACATTAGTACAAACCTGAATATTATTCACAATGATACAATGAGTTCCATCAGTCGGGTCTCATGACTGTATTAGGGGATCATCTCCCCTTCTCTCGTTAGAGATGCCACTGTCACATTTTAGAACTGAAAAATAGTCTTGATTCTTAGCTTACAGGCTTTTCACATGAAGGCTGCCTTCAGCTCATGGTGAGACTGTAGATTGTACTCCCATAGTGCCCAGAGCTACCCTGAATCGAACCTTTTCTTTCTCTCCCTTATTATAGGTATCTTAAAAGCAGCATTAAAAAAAAGGAGTAGTGGATATATAGAAGGTGCAAAGGAATGTTACACTCACTACTGTCATGATGATTAGAGGCAGCGTGCAGACAGTAAACAATACTGTGTGGCTTGGTTGAAGAGCRTGTCTTAAGAAGGTAACCGTAACTCAGTTGCAAGGTAGCAGTGGTAATGTCCCAGTTACATAGAGAGCATATGGTTATGGCTGCCCCATCTTTTTACTTTCATTAGCAAAAGAAAAAGGGGTAACACTAGTTTTTAGGCAAAACAAATGCAGCAATGGCATGTCCAGCGAGGCCCCTAGGAAATAGTAACTATTTGGTGAAAAGTTCAAAGCAGATTAATGCAGAACACTAAAAAAATAACACTGACAGTCCAAATTGTCAAGTATTCAAAATACTGTATACATGAAAAGTTAAGACAACTCAATTCATATCGGAAATACAAGAACACTAAATTATGCTACATTAAAAAAAAAAAAATTCTTAAACCACAGCACAGTTCTAGTGTTGCATCCACATCTTGCAGTTTTATAGTACCCAGTGCTCTTCAACACTATCAACATATATGTTTCTGGGAAACAAGGGATTCCAATTATTCCCTTTAAAACTACAAAAAATTGATTTTTTTCTAGTTTTTTTCCTTTTATTATCTAGAGAAAAGTTGCAATTGACACTACAAAAGTGTTTTTATATTGAACTTTTGCTTTCCCAACACCAGAAACAGTTGCCCTTGCTATGCAATCTGAACCTGTAAAGTTGGCATAGCTGTCACAAACTGTTAGTGCTTTAGCAAACAGTAGGGGGTAGCAAATATAAAGTCACTCTGTCACCTTGTCAGAACTGAATCCAAAAAGCCATCCCTGGATGTTTCTTGCAACAACAAAAACAAAGTGTTGGTCACTTGCAAGAAAGGTAATTTTTATACATAAAAAAGTTGATAGCTCCTGCCATAAATTTACAAAAACTATCCCTGAGTGACTCTGCTCTGTGTCTTGTAAGACCTCTTGTGACAAGGAAATTGCTGAAGCTAGCTTAAGAGGAAATAGATGCTGTTCCACCTGCAGTTTTGTATTACACTTTGCAATAATACTGATATGCTCTGACAGTGCCATACTATAGCAACATTTGAGCTCCTCTGTGTAGCTGAAAAAGTAAAAAAATAGCTACATTACTTATACCCTGCTGGCATCACATATTTACACTTTAAATAGAAATGTTACCTTTTCTGAAGTAATCAAAATATATCTTTGCAAAAAATTTAGAATGTGGGATTTTATAAAATAAATGGAGAAGGTAAAAAAGCTTGAAGACATCTCAGTACCTTTTATGGGAATCTTGGCCCATGAAAGTATTTGGCTTTAATTTTCCTGAAAGGGATGTCTTAGCACTAGGTTCTCTACCTCTGCTGTAAGCCTCTTTAAAACACCAAAAGACACAAGAGGCAAGCTTGCTTTGTGCAGATTAGAATTAGGGGTTACCTGCGTGCAATGAGTTTCTTTAAAGCAGTGAACAGAATCAGTCCTTTTGGACTGATGCTGCCCGTATCAGGTTTCATGTTAAAAGGAGTAAAGAGCCTTGACAAAAGGGCTGTGAACATTAGTTGCATTTACTGCTTCAGTATCTGCCACTGTAAACTATTCAGATACCCATTCTGCACCTGAGCAGTTAGAGTCAAAAGCATAAGACAATCACAAACGTGTGATTCTGCAGCAAGCTGCTGAGAGAGACTCCCCCTTGCATGGATAAATCTTATTCTTTGAAGCTTTTCTACTGCCATATCAGCACCCTTTTTGTCTACCAGGTTGACATATGCATTTAGTTAAAGCTGCTTCCCTGGTTGGTTTGAACATTGTGGCTGTGTCCCTGCAGCACAAATAGAAGGCAGTTCCACAAACCTCCACAGCAGTCTCTTGAGAAGTATTAAAACTCTTTCTTACTCCACAGAGAGGTTTAGGTGATCCTGTCGGTATCTCCAGAGGCAGGGGAGATGCAGGTTGGGCAGTGAGGAGTTACTTTAAACTTTGGCAAAGACGAAAAAAAGATATACAGATAGCTATCTATCAAGTTCTTGTGTGTTCCAAACTCTTCCAAGCGCACTTAATTCATCTTTTGCTCTTGCGTTGAGTTCCTGGAGGAGGTATTTTCACACTTGCTTTTGCTGGTTTGCAATATTGTTTTGGCATCTTATATGACAAATGAAGATTTGTGTCTGAAGTCACCCTGCAATAAAATGGTTCTGGATGTTGGAAGGGTCTAATGGCTTTCCAGGCATCTCTTGGTTCCTACTACCCCCAACTGGAATATGCCCTTGAAAGGTAAATCCTATTCATGTAACTGAGCATTCTGTCTAGGTAGCACCCGCTTCTAGCTGGTAAGGAGAGGGAGACACCAGTCATACCAGTCAGGTGCTCCTTTGCCTCTTCCACATATGTCCTCCTCACAGACCAAGACGCAGCAGTGGACTTCCTGATTCCCTCTTCAGTATCTCTGCTAGTAGAGAGAGTTTTTTTCTGATCTTAAGCTTAGTGAGCTATTCAAATCCCCAAATGCAAATTCTCTTATAAAAGCATCACAGCCTGCCCACTTAATCCAATGAAACTCATCCTAAGGAGGTCAAGTCATGAGATAACTGAGACAGAACAGAGCTGCATTTGATAGCTCTTGGCATCAGTCACTTAAGACAACTTAAACTGCTCATCTTTTCTAAGGAAATGACTCAGCCTTTACCCTTCTGTTTTCTCTCTGTTCTACATCCTTGCTTCTGAGCAGTGCCCACTCTAAGAAAGACTACATTCCCTAAAAAAAGCTAGCAGTCCTTTGCCTCTCCTACATAGAGAGATGTTAAATGCAAATCATTTGTTACCTCATCATCTGTTCGGATATAGTTAACGCCATCAGGTTTTGCTGGAGCCTTGTAACTGAAATAAAGGAAGAGATCTCATTTCTGGGACAAGAAGACTGTAGATTTTCAGAGGAGAGATGAAAGAGGAGAATATAGGAAGACAAATCCAATGAAAAGAAAGCAGAGAGAAATCCAGCTTGTTGCTCAAATGCTAGGTTTGTGCATTTTCTACCATTCATCATGACAGGAATTTTTTTTGAAGTCCCTGTAAGAGCCCTTGAGCACAGGAGAAAACGTTTGCTATATATTTCCACAAATACTAAGCCTGTGTCTGCAGTAACTCCACAAAGACTTTAACCAATACTTTTCTTGCCTCTCCTCCTCTGGTCCCTATGCAGTACCTTCCTGTGTGCCTCTAACGTTGTTTCTTGTGGCAATTACAAAGTTCATTTTAAACCTTCACTGCCAGATGTCTTCAGCATTTTGCCTAGCTATAAGGAAGCTCTACTTGTTTGCAATCACCTAGGAATTTAGAGATTATATATGACTGTGAAGGCCAGCATATGCCAACCCTCGGTCATATGCAGATAGAGTATTTGGAGTTTTTTCTGAAAAAAAAGATTGGACTTCTGCTGAAATACAACACTTAACATAGACAAATCTATCTGGTGAGAATTCTAGTTTTACATATGTTATTTCTTCTACAGATTCTGTAAGGATATCAAGGCTTGTTTCTGATCCATGGAGAAACTGCCACCTTAAATCCTAATACTGTTGTTTTAACATTCTAGTGCACATTCTATAATGCTCATTTTTAATCCCAGTCATAACTAGTGAGATTTTATTGCAGAGGTTACTCTTCCACATATATTTTCTATGTCTGTCCTAATGCTTTGAGCTGATTATGCAATGTGCTCTGCTTGTTAAATCGTAGACCTCTGTATGCCAACAGCACATAACCTATTGGGCAAACACTCGTATGCACATAATTGTGCTCTCCCACTCCCACAAAGTATGAGCATATTAGACATAGCTCTCACTCCTCTGTCTGGTCTTGGCAGCAACCACAAGAGGAGCCACACCAAAATTCTCCCTTGGGCACATAAGCCTTCAGCACGGTGCAGTGTTTACAGTGGGGAACTGGATAGTTCAAGAATTGGGTTGGCCTATAGTCTCTGGATCGGGACCAGTAAGAAATATGTCCAAGTCATGCAYTGAAATACATTTTGGCCGTGAATTTCTGGCCCCCGTCAGACCACTTCATGCTAGGTGAGGGCACAGGGACATGTACAAGAACACTCTGAATCCCAGCTTACCTTTCCCCAGTCTCTTTACTGTTTGCAAAGTAGCCCCTTCTGTAAGCACAACAGATACCAAAAGTGATGAGCACCAAAACTGCAAGGACCACCAGGACTCCACCAACTATCCCACCAATATTGAGGTCATCTGGCAAAAAGAGAAAGCATTGTCCAGTATTTTCTTAAGGCAGTTGCAATAATCGTAGCCTAACACACACTAAAACCATATCTCTTGACTATTCTAAACAAACACCAAGAATTCATAGGGATCTGGTCAGTCACTGATTCACTCCACTCAAGAAGGACTTGGACTCCTTCCAGAGCAGAGAGAGCTTCTGTTCTGGCCTAGCAGAAGAGGGGAGACTAAAATCTTTCTCCTCTCTTTTTCTGTGTGTACCAGGTTTGGTCGCATTCCATTCCCTGTTTGTTTGTTTGTTTGTTTGTTTGAGACAAAACTGAATCTGAAGAGTGTTTTAATGTTTCCCCCAATTTTTATATTGCTTTTTTTCTTCCTCTCATCTCTGGTTTCCTCTTGTTCTTTTAAAAGGGATATTTCAGCAAGAGGGACTGACTGTACTGGTGTTAGGAAACTCAGATCCATAACACACCTAATGGCAACTTTATTATTTTATAAATCCAGAAAAGTAAGCAAAAATTCCCTCTATACAATTACTTAGTATTCTTAAAGATTGTCTGTGTTCTTCCTTGGACAGTTAGGATATCATTGTATGCATTATCTAGATATTAAAATGCTCTCGGAATCTCTCTCCACTGTAGATAGTGGATACCAAGTGCATACCAAGGGTGCCTGTTGACTCAGTATAACCAGCTTTTAGTGAGGTCTTCTTTCCAGACTTTGCTATCTCATTTTCAAGTTTTTCTCATCTGATGCGATTCAGCTTTGAAAATGCCATGCAGAAGCCTGGTCTTGATCCTCTCCTGGAAAAGAACTAGTCTTTGGGGCTATCAGAAATCTGGGAAGACTGAATGCTCTAGGATGTCCCCTTCTTGCCCTACAGTGATGATAATATATTAATGACGATATATTAATCAACATTGCCGAAAAGTATGCAGAGCCACTCACAGACTTCCATCTCCTGCTCCTCACACTTGGCAAAACCCGCATCATTTGTTGCTATGCAGGAGTAACGGCCTGTGTCGCCTTTGTGCACAGCATGGAAAACCTGATGAGGAGAAAAGGGGAAACTGAACGTGAGAGACAGAAGGCATTGTGAGGGCATAAGCATGTTAGAAAGCAGGGCCAGAGTTGCCTCAGGGACTCACAAGGAAAAAATTATTTTAGACAGGGGATTCTTTGCTTCTGAGATCTGGCACTACTGGAGCATAAAGGCGGAAGTCTTGCTGCACAACTCTCCATTCCCCAGGCATTACAGTGGGCTGTGAGACACTTTCCCTTGGGAAGACAGCCATGACGGGACGGATATAAACTGAAGGTTCCTTCTGTAGAGAGCACTTAGCAACTAGGGGTGGGGGTGAATGAGACACAAAAAGAAAAGTGGGATTTGGAAGCCATTTCTCCATCTTCCTGAAAAGGCGAGTGACACTGGCAGTGCCTCAAAACCAAACAGCTAGGGTCATATATTCTTCCATCATATTAATCTTTCCTGTCCCAAAGTCACCCAGATCCTAGAACACCTAACCTTTTTCAAATTATTCCTTCCTTGCRTGCCATGCAATGCAAAGTGAAATAATCTTTTTTCTTTTAGAAGCAGCCCTAAAAATCAACCTGTCCAGCAACACAAGTCTTGAATATATCTGTAAGGGCATTACCAGAGTGCCAGTGGTGGGGTTAAGGGTGTAGGAGGAATTCTGGAATTTGGCATTCGATCTCATGTCTGGTGATAAAGGCTCACTGTTGCGGTACCAGCTGTAAGTGGACTTTGGGTAACCTTCATTCTCGTGGCAGTGAAGGGAAGCTGTCTTACCAACAGGTATAGCTTTAGGCACTATGCATCTAGGAGTCACAGGTTTCACTGTGGGAAAGACAAAAAACACATGAATCACACTGGTGAGTAGAACTAAATAATTTGTGACACACACTGTAAGCTGTCTGTGCTACAAAGGCACCAAAACTTTCAGCTATTTCCAGCTGGCTTTAAACAAGTTCCAGAATCTGTTGAGACTGTGTTGAGTGCCACTGTTTCAGCTCTGGAGAGATCCACAGCAACTTTCATTAGCCAGCAGTGTCTGCAGAGGTATCTGGGCTTGAGGCAGTACCTTGGACTGTAAGTTGGATATTTATCTCATCTATGGTTTTAGTATCAGAAGGTGCTGCCACTTCACAGCGGTATGTAGCAGTGTCCATCCGGGTGGTGTTTTTAATCACCAGCGATGTCCGGCTCAGAATTTCTGCACGAGTTGCAAAGTCTCCTGATAAGAAGAAAGAGAGAGAAAAATTTGCAGGTAGTCACACAGGCTTAACTTTAGGCATCTGAGTTAGTGGCTGAGCTTGGGCTCTTCTGGAGTCAGCAGAACCACCTGAAAGGAACTCTGTGCTCTTAATTTAAGAGCCTTGCTCTCTATAGTGACAACAAAGGAAACCAATGCTGCTAACCATGTAAAAGGATGAACTGGAAAACACCACCCCAATGCTCAAAAATTGTGGCAAAATCTGACTTTTGTGACAGCCCCAGGTCTTGTCTCCTCTGGAAGATTCATTTGGATGTGGCCATTGGTCCCATTTAGTGTGACCACTGTAATAGTAATACCACTATAATAGTAATTCCAGCTGGAGACAAGCCCTACCAGCAGTCCTGTGTTTGAGTTTTGCTGTCAAGCCAAAGAGTCTGCTTCTCATCACATGCTCCCAGGATGCTGCAAAGACAGACAGCTCAAGGCAGAGATGGTTCTGAAGTGCTGGTGGAGCTCTCAGATTTTGTATGGAACGACAGGAAGGATCCATGTGTGGTCCTGAGAGCCCAAACACCCAGCGACCGTGCAAGGACCAACAGGTGCTGGAGAAAGGAAGCTGCAGCATTTGCAAATAAGTATTTCCTGCATAGGATCTCGTTCCAGCTCTTTGTGGCTCCCTACATTGAAGTGTCAATTATGACCCCCCAGAGGGCAAGGAACCTTCTGCCGTCTGTCCCTCTTGCACTTTGATTTCTGAACTCTAATTCCAGAAGAAAGCAGACAGACAGACAGAGATCCTTTCTTTTACAGAGTTGACTGCTCTCAGTCTTACTTGTTTCTAAAGCAGGAAGAGCAAAAGAACAATGAATCTTCATACCCTGCATTTTATTGTCAAAAAATACATAAGAGGTTTCGCCATCTCGGATTTTCTTCCACTCAATTCTGGGATCTGGTGTTACAGTGGACTTAATGATGCAGGACAGCTCAACACCTAGCAGCAGGAAAAAAAAGAAATACAGATTAATAGGAAGCAGCTGTATTTTTGCTTTGCTTTGAGCGGTCTTGAACACTGTTTTATTAGGAGACGCTGCCCATAAAGCAAGGCCTTCTCTTTCATCTGCCTCACAAACAGAAACACTGCTGGGTTCCAGGAGCTATTGGGGAAGATGGATTTTGGCCAGCAAAAATAATAGCCATACAGATATCAACTAGGCAGAGAAACGAACACACTGTTCTCTGCAGGATCTAACGCATGGCAAATAAGACCATATGACTGGGTGAGTCCATAGCGCTGTCTTGCTGCTAATCAGAGCGTACAGTGTGAATCAGGGCCACAGAATCTCCCTGGGTGGTGTCTGGTAATGTACTCAGCAATGCCTTATTCTCCTATCTGACCTGGGAATCGTGCTGCCTGTGAATAAATTCAGCAAACCCGGTCCCTTTTGAAKTAGGCACTGTTATCTCCATTCTACGGAAGAGGACATGGCAGCAGCCTTGAGAGGTGGCTTACCCAGTATCACGTTGCAGGTCTGTAATAGGGCCAAGATAAAATATACATTTCCCAACCCTCTCTTCACTGTATTAATTGCAATGTGACTGCTCTTCCTCCATTTGGGATCCAGTTCAAAAAAGCACTTAGGCAGACACCTTGCTGTGCCAGTGACTTTCATGGGACTCCAATAAAACATATCAATCAAGCACTTTACTAAACAGAGAGAGACAAAGACATATTCTTAAGCGCTTTTCTGAATCTCAAACGCTCACTTCTCCTGCCTCACCCAAGAAACCAGATACCATGAGCAACATGCAAAATTTTTCTCAATTGCTTAGACTGATGCAAATCTCCAGGCAGAGGGCAGCACAGTGATTGTGCTACGGAGCCAGCGGCCCCCGCAGCACTCACTCTGGAATTCCTGCACCACAGGCTTGGTGTTGCTGGATGTCAGCTCCACAGCCAAGAGTCTGCAGCCTGGAAAAACAAACAGAAGGTAATAAGAAATAGCACAGCTCATAAGTCACCCAGCTAGAAACATACTGCCTGCTGAGAAATCTTCTCAGCCAGCTACAAGGACTAACTTCCCTAGATAAAAGCTATTCCTGGCTACTAATGCCAGTCCAGCAGGCGTAAGTTTATTTAGGAGATGTGGTGAAAACACAGGAAAATGCAATTATTAGAAGTAGCAATTAAAGAGGAGGATTACCTTAATGGCAGAAAAACAGTGCCAGCACAAGACATTTCCTTGTGCCTTATGCTTATTTAGAACGTGACAGAATTCTCATTCTGATAATCCAGGACTGAACACATTATTTTCCAAATTAATTTGATGATCAGGAAAAGACAGGAAGTAGAGCAATCTCAAGAGTTCYGGACAGTTCCAAGAAGATAAAATGTGCCAGGTCTCTAACATATGCTGATTATATCTTTCAGTATTCTTAGACATAGTGTAGAAATGTAAAATGTGGGGTTAGTAAATCATGAAAGGTCTGGGTTTCAGGAGAAAACAGAGGAGTACAGCTCTTTGGGTAGAGTCCCAACCCAACTGATACGGGGACAAATTTCCTCGTGCCATCAAACAGACAGGATTTTCTTGGAGACAGCGTTCGGTGTCACTCAGTGTTCAGCCTAACTCTGCTCCCAGAAGGATAAGTGGAAGCTGTGCTTCCTTCAACAGAAGCAGCGCTAGGCCATCACTAAAAGCTCAGTCATGCAATGCTGCAAGGCATCCTTACACCGCAATTTGTTTCCCTTTACTGTCCTTCCTGTTCAGAACTCCAAAATGTTCCCAACTAGTATAGCCATTTCCCCACCAAAGTCTTGTCTTACAGGAGGGAGGATACATGCTATAATCAGTGCCAGATAATCAGCTACATTGATACATCATGGGCCCATATGCAACTTTGCTATTAAGAACCCAACCAGAAGTTCATTGAAAGTGAGGAAAAGACACCCACTGACTTCCATGGGCATTAGATCAAACAGCAAGGTAAAGATGATGGCAACTACTGCCTCAGAGATATGAGAACAGATGCACATAAGGGTTAAGACTCTTCTACTCCAGATAAAAAAGTCACAGCAAACCTGAATAAAAAGCAGAAAAGGCAGCTGAAGGGAGATGTGGAGAAAAAAAGGATCACCATCACGACAGTCATTTTGTAATTCCTGTGTGCTCGCATTTAGGGTGGAAAGCTTTCGGATGAAAAAAAAAATCTATGACAATGCAGGGGAAACATTTCTCTGATGGCATGGATCAGATAACGTACAGAGCAAGGCAGCACTCTGAGAAATACCCAAGAGCTGCAGAATCACTCCCACTGAAAGCACAAGCTTTAGGTTCCTTGAACACGTAAAATCCTTTCAGCTCCTGCAAATACTGATCGTTCATTATTGCTGACGTTTTCCTCAGTGCCTTGGCTTTCAGTGCTTATACCCCAAAGACCACTGGGGAGAGCTGGAGTCTGACAAGGTTTAGAAGCTGTCTTTGGGTACAAAATAATTTTTACTCACGTAAGWTGCAAACGGTGATGCAAACCAATAGACTGCCCAGCCAAAACTGCTTCTGGCAGGACCTTTCCACCCTTCCCCCTTTCGCATTTGGAGACATTCATGCAGTTTTTGGGAGAAATCCAATACTGAACTAAGATGACAGTGCTCTGGACTATAATGTAGCTGTTGGGGAGAAACTTATCCGAGCTGAAGGGAGTAAGAGGGCAGTGCAGTGAGCACTTTGCTTTCAGTCTGCTTATGCTTTACTTGGGAGAGTCAGGAGAATGCCATTTTCAGAGCTGGCTCTCAGCAGGTCAAAGAGGGTGCTCCAGTCTTGGTTTGTTTCAATCAGGAGGTGATCTCAGCAACCACAAGTAATTTGTTCAGCTCTGCTATGAAGCAAAGCAGAGTTCATTTTCATGAGGCCCACTGCTTCCAGACTTACCCCTTGAAAAGAGGTAACTGTGCCACAAGGCACTAACACATGCCTTTCCCTTTGCTTATCCATTGATCCTTTCAGGTGTTCCATCTAAACTATCACATGGCAAACCTGGGGCTGTGATCCTTGCTTTCCTCCCCCATGAGTATAAACAGATCTCCCTAATCCCAGCAAAACCCCAGAGCATTAGAAGTAGCTASTCAAAAGAAGACAAGAAACAAGCTTAGGAAAATCCTTCTGAAATCTGCTGACACATTTTCAACAATGCTCTAGGGCCTTCCACACAAAGAAGTCATTTGATTGCTTCTGCAGTGAGATTCCTGCTTCTGGAACTGACAGAGCTTTCCTTGAGGACCCAGGCCTGAGCGCTCAGCTTAAGTGTGGAGACCCTGATTTGCCTCCTGACTGGGACAGGTGGCTCTGGTGAGATCTTTGGCCCAGTTTTTAAAAGGAAGAAAGTTGTAGGCCTTCCCCTCTTCTGAGACAGCACCCTCCTTCATCAAAGAACTGCATCATGAAACCAGTTCTACAAATGATTGCTTTCTCCTAAGACCTGAAGTGGCAGGTGACAATGGAGACTTGCAGTGCTGCAGAAGACAGCTTGCACAGCATTTATCTGGTCTGTACTAACATATATTATAAGTCRTTCTTTTGCAAATGCTAGAGGAAGATGGGGAGGGAGAGGGACACCATAAAGATTCCTTTGTTCCTTAAAGAAAATTTGATAACACCAGTTAGTTCTTTATTCTACATTCTTGTTTACAACAAGAGATCCTTTTTCAGAAAAATAGATCTGCACGTAATGTAGACTCAGCCACACATATGGTTGAATCCCAATCAAGTAGATGATAGCATGGTGACAGGCCTACTGAAATACATCTACAGCTACTGTTATCAGTTCAGTGAAAGATGGAGATAGTAATATCACAGTGATATGTTAATCTGAAGAAGTTACCACTCTAGAGGGATTCACTCCAGGACAGTGGGACTCCATCACATCTTGTTTCTCAGAAATTATTCACAGCAGGATTTTTCCCACCCATTAAACACAAGAGACTTAGGTCCATCCCTCAGGCACAAAGCGCAGTGACAACAGATTTTAGACAGAAGCTGAGTCCTTGGAGAATGTGAGAGAGGTTCTTACATTATTACATATATTGACTGTGGGCAGAGATCATGGTGGCTGCTTAAATCACTGCTAAACCAGATTTGTTTTTCTGTGTGTGGCACAAAAACAGTGCAAATGGCATGTTATAAATAACAAGAAGACTACAGCTATGCAGGGAGCAGAACAAGACAAAAATCCTAAGTGACCACAAAGGTGGTAAAGCAGGAGCAGAACTCTTTACCTCCTCTTAGCCCTTCTTTGGGGAATTCCTTCTTCATCAGTCTCCAGGGGGCTGGAGAAATCTGCACAAAGCCAACACTTCCCAGCTGTTTTCAGTCTCCTGTTTAAGGAGCGGGGTGATCTGTGCTATGTCATATTTCACTGCTGTTGGCAAGCACTGGCTCTTTAGTGGCTGCACTATTGGTTGCTTTGTTTTGTGTGTTAAACCATCATTAGTGGTAACTGTCATCCTTTAAAAAAATGTATTCCAAAGTTGTTCCTGTAGGCCTCTTTCAGCTCAGTGCAAAGAAATGGCAAAGGTTTTGTGTTATGTAAATCTCACTTCAAAGGCCTCAGCATCTTGGGTTTGTGGACTAGCTTTGCATAGACAGGCATCCCTTTCCAGAGCAGCACACATGCCACAACAGACGCACCTTAATACCTACCAGGTCTGCACGTACTGTAGACTCAGCCACACATATGGTTGAATTCCAAATGCCATCAGTTCTCTAATATAGAATCCGGGACAAGGCAATGTAGTCTATAGCATATTCTCATTGCACTTGCTCTAGCTAGAGAGATCCAGCCCATGCTTGTTACTGTGACTCATGTTATCTGAATCATTTTAAAATGCTGCATTGAAAGTACAGAAGAAAGAAAATAGCAACTTTCCTAAACAACTAGACTGTGCTAAAGCTCCTATCCCCATTTTTACTGGGTTTAACGTTAAGCCTGACCTTCCATCTCCTTTCATCCTAATCTTTTATCTGTTTAAAAATTCTAGGCAGAAGTAAAAGGAGGTAAAATATTCCTAAAGTACTATATGCAAGGTAAAAAGGACAACCAGCAACAAATTCAAATTAGTTGCTGCCAGCGGTCTATGCTGCAGTATAGGAAAGACTCCGATGCTTCTTTGCTGATATTATAGTTGTCTGATACAGTAATTTTAGATAATGCACAGTTTGGCACAAGCAGTACAAAACCACATAACTTTATTTAAACAACTACCTGCTAAAGCAACAAAAATATGTCTTGCTTGAGGTGTCCATCATCATTACACTGTTGCTTGATTTGAAATTCAAAATGCATCTAAGCCATGTGGGAATGCTGCTATAAACCACATGCCTTATTAAGCATCTTTGCTTTCTGGATGGTTACTTTGTGCAGCAGGAGTACTGCCGAGTGAGAGCAAGTGATATACTGTTAGGTGCTGGAAACATGTTAGCCAAACACTCTGCATGTCAACACATTTATGACTGCCAGTTTGGAGATGCCCTCTACAGCATCCATCCTCAGTACTGTGAGCTGGAGTGAAAGAAATGGCGACAAGGGCAGTACAGCAGAGACATCTGAATAGCAGGCATAAGAAGAACACTGTCCCTAAGGGCAGCCCAGCTGTCCCCAAGAGCGTCCCTACCTTAGATGTGTTGTGCATATGGGATAGGAAGGAAGATAACTGTTAAATTTGTGAGAAACCTCCAAAGGGAGAGTGGAGGAAGCCACACAGTGCTGTCTGCTGGACTGGATAAGACGAGGAGGAGAGGCTGGGTTTCTGTCCTTGGCTCATTTTGAAGAAATCACTGTAAGCCCTAACTTTTCGAAACCTTTTGCACCTCTAAATATCAATCCCTTTGTCTCTCAGCGCTTCAGTTTCAGAGGATCATCTCCATTTTTCAGACACAATCGCCTTTATTAAAGGCCTGGTGCCCAAGGCCTGTTTAGGTGAAGCATAACGGATTGCTGCCTTTCTCATACTTCTGGCATAGTTCAGGTTCTGGTCAGACATGGGGCTATCCACAGAGAAGTCCAAGCACTGCATAGGAAGATTGTCCTTATACTTCTTGTGGTTGTTAGCCTCTTAGTAATGTCTAACAGTATAGTGTCAGTTACGCCGGAGCGACCAAGGCACCTTACTACAACCTGTTCATGTTTGTGAGTTATACCTACAGCATGTTCAAAGCACAGAGAGAGCATGGATCCCTGGTCACCTCCAGCAGCTCCAGGATTCTCCTTTTGCTTCCAGGTAAGGATATTGGACAGCAGTTCAATTATAGATTAAGCTGTTTTAGGCTCTTTGTGCTCTTCTCTATCCCCAGCATATCTCATGCATGTTCCACAATGCAACTTGTGCCAGTGTAGACAAGATGGTGTAGGACAGGCAACATGACACAGAAATAAGATGCTGAAAACTGCCTAACCCTGACTCTGGTAATTTTGTTGTTGTTGTTGTTGTTGTTCAACTGTCCTTTGGCTGGAGATTTTGGAATAGCTTAGGGGAGTTGCATGTACTTGTGAGATGCAAGGACTGGATTTCTAAAGGGTGTGTAAATGTGCAGGCAGGGAATAAATGGCACACCTCATTGTTATTGAATTTCAGTGGGAATTAGACATCCTATTTATTCTCATAGGCATTTTCAGATGTCTCAGTACCTTTCTAAGTGACAATTCCTGTAGGTCTGTTTGAAAAAACCCAGCCTAAACCCATAAATGCAATCAGTAGGATTTCGTTTTGTAGTGCTGCAAGTCTTCACTTTGAACCCTTGCCTCCAGCCCAAGAGGAGCTGGCTGTATATTTGCTCTGGCATCCAAGTGACAGGTTAAAAGCCCCTTCAAGCTGATTCAGGGGAGCAGGGAGGTGGATTGTCCATTCAAGTGACCAGGAAGAGTTGCATGCCTTTCTCATATTCCAGCTTTCCATGGCGCCTCCCTGAGATCAGCAAGCCAAGCCTGACTCACGGGTGGGCTCTCCTGCTAGAGAACAATGTAGATGTGTAGCTAGAGATTAGGGAACAAAAGCTTGGGAGTGTCTCCGTTCAAATTAAGTAACAGATGGACCTGGTCTGTGTGGGAGCTGATAAGTTATAAAAAGGCCATCATCAGACTGTGGCCAGCCCACCCTGGAAAACACCCCACTTAGTCATAAATCCTCTGTGCTGTTATAGCTGCTTGTGCTAATAAGGCTTTATTTTTACCAGCTATCATAAAACAGCATGACTTATTTTAGATGCATGGCTTGTACTGCTCACTTAAAAGGGTGCCAAATCTCTGATAGACACCTACAAACAGAGGAGATGTGCCTTCCTGGGCAGGGGACATGAAGCATGATTAACCAAGGGAAAGCAAATGCAGTATTAAAGAGCAGTGTATGGTGCTTCATGTGGCACTGTCTTTTGCTYTTCTCCTCCCTTGGGTAGATAGGTGATGGCACTCATTTGTCATTAAATGCTGATAATGAGAGCGCCTCTGGTGATCTCAGCAGGACCAGGACCCCACAGTACAAAATTGTGTGGAAGACCACTGAGTACTTGATTTCATCTGGAAACATGAGAATTCAGGCTTTTGTTCATAATTCATTCTCTCCCTGCTCACCACTAGAGAAGCCAAGGAGATGCCTGTGTGTAGATGGAGTAAGTGCAGCTGCGCAATAAAACCTTAGCTGGTGAGAATGTCCCGATTTAAACCTACACCTTAAAGACCTGGCTGCATTTGCTGCAGAGAAGGCCCATTAGCATCCAGGCCATGCACACAGCCTTTTTTTCTTTTTTTTCTTTTTGGACAGGAGGATTTACTGTTCTACCTCCTAATCAGAGAGCAAAGCCATTTGTATACAGACAGCCTACGCACCCATGCTCAACAGTGAAACAGCTTGCTAGAGAGATGCAAGGAAAGGCAGAGCCCTCTAAGATAAAAGCCTCTCTGCAAAGCAGCCTCCGTCTGCAGACAAACATTCCTCCTCTCACACAGGCAGGGAGGGAAGCGTAGGTTTTGCCTGGTGAAGATCACACAGTGCTTTCCGATGGTTTTCCAAAGTTTTGTTTCATGATGCTGGGATGCAGCTGCAGACGCATTGCCTCAAATACCCATCTAACAAGGGCTTTTGGAGCTCAGAATTTCACAGTCTTTGGTTGCGGTTTTGCTCATGGCATTGCAGTGTGTTTAGAGTTGAGGTGTTAAGGTCCTGTGTAATCTGCACTAYCACAAAAACTGGAGACAGCCTGTTCTCAAGATCTGATTTGATCAGATCAGCACCACTTTGCAAGTCCTTGAGCCTGTGCTAAGAGGCACCACGAGCCATGTTCCAGAGCTGTCTGAACAGGGAGAGCTCAAGCTTATTCACTGACTTAGCATGAACCTGAGCTCTTGGCTGGATGAGTTGGGTTTGGACCTCGTCCACCAGCAGGTTCTCATGCTCTGCTCTCCTTAAAGGGAGCACGGATGCTTTGTGAGAGAGCCACAGCTGAGCCAGCAGCTGACAATATGGGAAGAAAGCTCCCAGGTTGAAGGGCGTAGCACACTTACCCCTTTTTCTTGAGATAGCTTTTCAGCCCTCAGAACAGACATGGCCAGAGACCAAGAGCCAGCACCACAAAGGCATTATTTAAATGCTGTTGACATCAAGGGGAAGATAGGCACTTAATACTTTGCAGATGTGGCTGAAAGTGCCTTGCCCAGCACCTACATCTGTGCATGACCTGGTTCCAGCTCTCCTGTTTCCCAAGCTCCTACCCCATTTCTAGCTGTTCTTCTGGAAAGGACTTAGCATGCGTGCAAGACAGAGAGGGGAAGGAAGCAATACCTGGGTGCATGACTGGCATCTACTACTTAAAAGAGCTTAAGATGGAAGCAGCAAGGGCTACAGTTTCCAGCATGTCTGATTGCATCTCCTTGTGTAATGCAATCCTGGGCCATCTTCAGCGAGAAAAGATGCAAGGAGTTAGGATTTGCCCCTGAAAATCTGTGATGAGTGGTAAAGGAGTAGGAATGGGAAGGAAACAAGAATAGGAAAGCTGTGCACTGAAGAGGCTGTCTGTAATTACCAGCCCTTGGATTCCTGAATCACTTTTCCCTTCCCGAGGAAAAAACATGAGACTGAACACAAAGTCTCTTTTTCCTGGGAATGCATCAGGGAACAGGGCATACAGCTTCTGTGTTGTATCAGATACCACTGTCCAGGGGATTAAGTCCTGCCTGGATCATTTATTGTGTCTTGCTATTGACCACAGAGGTCAAGCCCCTTACACAGCTGCTTCAGGCTTGTAGTGTTACGCTGACTCTCCAGGAGGAAAAAACAGGGGCAGGTGGCCTTGCTGTGTGGCTCGGAGGGAAGGCCATTAGGCAAGAGAGCTTCTAATTATGTCTGCACCAAGTCTTTGGCAAAAGCCAGAAGAGAAATAAGGCAACAAGGAAACAATTACAGATCACTTGGCTAGGAATGTATCAAAACAGTCACATTGTACTGAGCACTGTTCTTGCCATTCTCATTAGCAAATGGACAGCATAATTACATCTTCAAACTGGTCGGGCTCACAGCCAATTCTGACCATGAAAATTAATGCATTCATAGAAAACAGGACAGGAGGGCACCTCAAAAGGTCGGTTCATCCCCACCTCCTCTGCTTTAGGGCATGAAAACCCAAGGAATATAGCTGGCCAGGCCTCTGGAGGTCTGTTGAGGTTCTGAAGTGCAGTGTTTCCCAATGACCATTTTCATCTGTCAAAGCACTTTGCATTCATCGGTTAAGCCTTGGTCACCTCCAATTCAGTAAGGATGTACAGTCCCAGTTCACTGGAGGAAGAAACTGAGGAACAGGAAGTTACAGGAAGAGTAAGGAATACACTAGTATCAGCCTGGACTGGATATACAGTTCTGTGATCTGTTTACTAGGCAAGAGTGCCCTGCGACAGCAAAAGTAAAGGCCAGGAACAAAAACGGAGAGCGCTAAAGAGAAGCAGGAATACTTGCACAGGGCAGATTTGAAACCAACCCTTCCTGCCTATTCCCACTTGACTTCCATTGTTTCCTTAGCCAGCCCCAAGAATTGCCATACAGGCACATCCTACGTTGTTTCTCACTGCTGCAAATCCAAAAGCCGCAGATGCTGATACCAAATTAGTGCAAAGYGGGAGGGAACCAGCAGATAGCTATGATAAGAGCCAGGGGCAATGGCCTTCTTCCCAGCAGGGCTCTCCTTTCAGCAGACTGATGCTAGGGAAAGCCTCCAGGGTAGAGGCAGGTCAGTGATGCATGGTAGGGATCTACAGCCAGGATCAGAGAGGCAGAATGAACCTGTGAAGGGAAAAGGGGCAAGTTCCTTTATTTTCRTCTTGTGTGGGAATTTTGCTCCAAACTTGCAGAGATTCTTGTAAGCTAAAGTGACGTTTTCCAGGCTGAACGCCAGCCAATGCACAGACTTGATCTCAGCAGGTATTTGACTTCAACAGAAGCCAGGATGCTCAGCACCTGCCTGACCCTGGCTTTTGATGAGGACACATATATCAAAAGCTGCCTGAAATGCAAAGACAGGAAATAAGCGGATACACTATCAGCACCCGRCTTTGCAATACTCCTTAATGTCTGGCTGTGTCCCAACCATCAATACAGAGACTCACAGGGTTTTAGCCTATAATCCCCTATTCCTCTGTCTGTGACTCTAATCTCTTGAACCTCATTTCTCCTCCAGCCTATAGCTTGACCAACAAAGCGCAGATATAAAGTTCTGCTTATCAGAGACCAACAATGTCATCTTCCTGTGGAAAATGGGAGTTGGGAAGAGAGCAGCAGTCATCAGAGCCAAGAGCTGAAAGCATAGGCTAGAGAAGGGAACAGGAGAGGCGGTGAGCAAGCACGCAGAGTAATCATTTATGACAAGGCTGAAAACAGCTCCCCTTTTACGAACATCTTTTCATATTTTGCAGTATCACTTTTCTCTCTCTTTTTTGTGTGTATAATTTTAGCCTCAGGTATAAAATGCAATTGTCTAGCTAATGTGTAGCACAAAATATTTACGAATGAACAGACTGCAGGCTGAGAGAGCATTCACATCTGAGGCACTTTCACATCTGCCTATGAGCTTGCTACCAAGAGCCTGTGCAACGCTACCGCCACTGCCGTCATTCCACGCCGGAGAGGTGGAGCCGTCTTTCTGTAACCCAGCTTTGAAGCTTTGCTGTGAATCTGTCAGAACAAAGGATGCAGATCTACAAGAGAAACAGGCATTCAGTAGAAAGCTGTGCGCAAGCCACATGCAGGCCTGAAGACATGCGAGTGAGGGGAATATTGTTCTAGAGACAGCCCTGAATCACGCCAACAGATCTGAAAAGACTTACCTTGTTAACATCAGCCCGAGCACAGGCTGCAAACCTGCAGAGGGAGTTGCGCTGCAGGGTTCAGTAGAGATTATTTTCTTAGGAAGCACATCAAGAATTAGAGGGAGCCCGAATGAAGTCACTGACAGACAAAGATAAAAAGCTTGACACAGTGAGGACACTATTAGGAAGATGCTGACATAAATTAGTGGGGAAAGAGGGAGAAAAGGAATGTAATGTCAGAGCAAAGAGGGATGAGGAAAGCCATGCTGACTCATTCCAACCTGGATTCCTGACCATGGCAAGCTTGTTTAACAGAGCAGAAAGGACTCGTGGCGTGAAGGGGTTAAAAGACTCCTCGTCCTGAGGGAGTTGAATTAGCCAGTTATCTGGGAACTAACTTGTCCCAAGACCCTGACTTGTTTTTCTCCTTAAACATCTCTTGCTGCTATTTTTAGTAGAGAATTTTCTCAGCTGAATGCTCCCAGTTGTGTCCTGGTCAGAGGCCCTTTTCCCAGAGAGACACAGGCCCAGCAGTGGCAGYGTTGCTGCTCTGCGTGGAAGAACATTCTTGGTCCTGTGCTGTTGYCCCGCTCAGCTTGGCTTTGTTCATTGTCCTGACAGCTTTGGGGTTTACATACTGAGCTGCCAGGAGGTCTCTCCTGAGGCATGGGGACAATGCACACCGGCTTGGTGCAGGCATATTAAATGGTATCACAGACCCCAAAAGCCAGAGGAGGAAATAAGGTTAGACCCTGCAATCCAGTCTGCAGTTTCAGGGGCAGCTAAAGAAGAGGCTGGGCTGGACTTGATAACTTCCTGCAGGCTTTTTAGGAGTATGAATAGAAAAAAGGTGGGAAGGAGATAGAAAGGAATGATTAGGCTGACATTAATAACAGGATCTGCTTCTCAGCGCTGCGATCTATTGGATTTATTCCAATTCCTCCAAGGGAAACAGCGGAAGCCTTTATTGTTCATAAAAGTTGCAAGTAAAATCGGACTAGATTAAGGAAATATACCCCAGAGGACAACCCTGCCTTGACAGCTGGAAACAAATGAGGTAACTCCCTTCCTCTTCTCTGGTTCTCTTGGGGCTCTTCTTCCTCCTTCGCCAGAATGCTAACCTGTCCATCACTCCCTTCCCTGGCTCCTCAGTGCTCAGCCTCCAGCACAAAGCAAGCTAGCCGTCTGCTTGGGCTGCCGGCCTATGCACAATTAGCAATTTGTCAGTGAATAGCTGGGGCACTTCACAGGGAAGCAATGCTTGTAACATCTTTTATCTACAGCTTGATTTAATACCTGCCTGCCAAAGATGGGCACGTAAATCATAAAGCGAGCTCAGGGCACACAGATGGACAAGTTGAGTAAAGCAAGCATAAACCTCTGGTTTGTCTGTGTTAATGTGCAGTTAAATCTGGGGCACCGGAAGGATGAGGTGCTTTCGATCCTGTGGATGGAGCATGGGGAAAGCTGTGGTACAGTGCTGGAGAGCAGCGACAGCCCATCGGTTCCAGCAGAGCTGCAGTCGAGAAGGTCCGTCTAACAATGGCCCCTTCTTGGTCAGTGTATCTGTTCCCTGTGTGTCTTGGAGTCATGTCAGTGAAGCAAACAGATTGGGAACATATTTGTACTCCCCACAGCAGTACAGAAGCCAATGCAGGCAGAGGAGAGAAAGCTGGGCTCTTTTCTGCTCCCTGCCTCAGTGCCAAGTTTCCAGCTCTGCTCCAAACCTGTGGCTGAGTCCTAGTTTGGCAGGGGTGAAGGGAGAGGACAGGCAGGGTCAGGAAATACTCTGCTTTCAGCTCACATTTGCAGAAGCTGGCAGCTGGCTACGAAAGAGGGGAGCCAGATTTAACTTGTAAACAGTCACACGCCACCTCTGAAAGCCCCCACAAGAGATTAAATCTGGCACTGTGCAGCCTCGTCCTCCTCCCCAGCCATGCTTCAACAAATGAGGCCAAGAACTGCATTCACCTGGGCAACCCACAGATGCTGCAAGAGGGCTTGTCCCGGGGGCCAGAGCTACTTTCAGAAAGCTTCCCCAAGCCCAGCAGGAGTCCCAGGAGCCCAGGATTTCTCTCTCACCTTCATGTACTCATTCCACTACATGGGCGCTTAACCTTTGAGGCTCCTTTGAAAATCCCAGCCACAGCGTTTTACGGATGAGTATGTTTCCCCTAACATCTGCCCCCCGTATCAGATGCTGCCAGAGCCTCTCTCTCGCCTGGCTCTGYTCCCAGCTGAAGGATGGACAATAGGCATCTGAATGCAGGCTCCACTTCCCCTCCCTCACAGCCTGAGGGAGATGGCGCGTCAGAGCCAAGACGGCGCTGAGAGCACTGAGAGCACGGCATGCCAGCGAGCGACAAATCACTCTAGATCATGGCTTGCTTTTTCTTTCCCTCCCAGGGCAGCTGAACCACTGGGGGTTATGGCTGTTACTGGCCATGCAGGCCAGTGCTGAGCACTACATCCTGGCAGAGTCCAGCTAGCCAGACTGAAGTTTTTTCTCAGTCCACCACTGCTGGAGCCAATCCGATCCCTCTGTCAGCGCTGCTGGAAGAAACTGACCTCCTGTGCTCCCAACCATGCTGGCCAGAGCACTGCATAATGGAGCTCTCATGTACCCGGGCCGTGCTGGCTCACCTGGAAAYGCGCTGGCAGCCTCTTGGATTTCCCCTTGCTCACTCTAAATAGCATCTAGCTGCAGTTGACTGATCCAGGCAGTGCGCATGGCACAGAGAGGAGCAGTTCCACCTGCAGGAGGTTTGACTGGGGTTGAGTGAGAGTTGGCTCGGATCCTCTTAAGGAGCCATTGTCCCATCTTTCTAGAAATAGCTCTGCTTCTCACATCTTGGAGCTGTTCAGCCTGTTTGGCATTATCTCTACTGCTGCAGAGACAGACAACAACAGAGAGTGAGAAAAACTTGTCTAGACACCATTTATCTTCCATCGGCTTGGCTCCCACTGCCACATCAAAGCACCACTTCAAACAAACCTGCAAACTGGCCAGGTAATAATCCCTGGCTCTCCTATGCCTGTTCCAGCCAGAGGGCAGTCAGACCCATCCCATCATGCTTCAGAGCTCATCTTTAACCCAGTCTTTTCTGAGAACAGGAAGAGAGGTAGAATGAAAATTCTCATTACAGGAACATCAACAGAGTTACCTGGCCTCGGACTGCTCAAGTGGGGGCTATGTCCTTTCTGCTCGGCATCCAGGTGCAAAGACAAATCTCATCTGCCTTCTAACAGCAAGCTGCAAACATCCAGCACCTTTGAAAAGCATCCATACAAGGCAACCCTCTCTGCAATACTTCCCGAGCCTGGGTACAAGTGCCACTGGAGACAGCAGTCGGTGACTGCACAGGCTCTCTCTTCTCACTACTGTAGAGCACATGGCGTATGGCTTGCCAGCATGCTAGATTCATCTGAAATTGGCTAAGGCAGAGTGCTGTGTTCCAAAAATCCACTAAAGGGCAATCCAATTGCTCTGCTGCTGAGCAGCCATGGACTGTTTCGGACACAGTTCTACACTTGAAAAGGGATCACAGCAGGAGGGCATGATTATCAGCTACACAACCAGCTTTGCAGTCCTAAAAGCCACAGTCAGGACTGGGGTGTCCACCACACCAGGTACTGTATTGAAACACTCTGAAGAGACCTGAAGTCTAGCTTCACATTTCATTTCTCCAAAGGGCAGCTAGTTAAGGTGAGCTCCATTCACAAGGCACAGGACGATCGTTCCATGCACCTCATCTGAACACCACGGTGGGCCCTTTCCCAGGACTGGAAAAAGCCATTCTGTAGTAAGCCAGCCAGGCCAAGTGGCATTTTATTTGCAGTCCAACTTATCTTTGCACTTGTTCAGATCTTGGATCCCTTATCTTTCCAAAGCCATACACACAAATGCTATGCAAGCTTTGCTACAACACAAAGATGAAGAATATCTTCCTATGGCACCAAAGGAAATTGAGGTCACCAAGAGCTACAAGTAATTTCCCCACCATGAGGCAGCAAGTCATTGAGTGGGACAAGGTCACAAAAGCGCAGGGTAAATGCTCAAGACACCTTGAAATCAGAGGGGCAGAAGCACAAAAGGAGCTGGAAATGTTTTTAGGTCACTTGAGCACACGTCAGTTGAAGTCACTGCCTTGGGGAAGTACTTGGCACAATCATCCAGCGCTGGCCCTATGCAGCCACCACAACAGCAACATCTAGCTCATTATTTTAATAAGGGTTCTCTGAAATACCTTCAATGTGAGAGACAGCTAAGAAAATCCACTCTGGCTTTATTCTGTCTCAGGCAGAAGCAGCCTTTATTTAGCAAACTGCTGCTAACAGCTCTGTCTCATTAGYTGATGTTTAGGGAACCAGGCTGCAATTGTTCTGAAGTCTGGTGTTGCAGAAAGAGCCTTGATAATGAGGTCTAAAGGAGACAATTCCTCCTGACAGGCCCACAATGACCTAGAAAGCCTACTTAATTCCCTGTCAGTGAGAAGTGCTGAGTAACAGCGAGGCATAGAGGAACTGGAGGCTGATTTGAGAGGGAGGCTGTGGCCTCTGTTCACACTTTGGGCTGTGATGCAAGAGCTCGAGGGTGGAAAAGCCAGCACTGCTCAGTCATGCAGCAGCTCCCCAGACAAGGCAGATGGGAGGCTTGCCAGGCAGATAAACAGGGATTTGCTTTGGGAAGGTTTGTGGCCTGATCTTTAAAAGACTTGCCACCATGTAGTGCAGGCACAGTGTTGGGAGTGAAAATCACTGTGCTTAACACAACAGCAGAAACAAGATTTGGCCCACTGAAACAGCCTGACTCTAACTAGGGCTCCTTTGATGCTCTCTCAGCTGCAGCCCCTGGATATGGTCTTCTCAGCGCAGCAGGGATTGTCTGCTCTGGATCATGCTTGCTCACAAACTGAGCTGGAAACCCTGCCAAAGACTTAAAGACTTTCACTCAACTAGCTCAACTTCTACTGTGTCCCCAGGCCTCGCATGCCCAACAGCTCACAAACTTCATCTGCATGGCTACCGGTGCTATCAACAGACTGTGATAGGTACTACCGTGAGGAAGCATCTCCTAGCCTGTATCATGTTCACTCACATGCTGTCTCCTCTCAGGTGGACGTGGGATGAGCAGCGGATCCATGTGCTCTGCCAGGCAATGCGCACACCCTGGAGGAGCTGTTAAGCTGTTTGACCCATTCTGCGCCAACCACTTTTCCCTATTTCCTTGGAGGAAAAGGTAGCAGATTGGCACAGGCTAGCACTGCAGACACACTACTTTGAAGTGGTTTGCATTCCACAGCCAGCATGTGTACCATGGTTAGAAACCTCTGGGATTGATGGCCCAGAGCCAAGCAGGCCAGAAGACAAGGTGCAGGGACTCAGCTGGAATGTGGGCCGGATACAGCTGACCTTGAAGCCCATCCCCAATAAGGACCCTTACCAAAGCATGTGCTTGCCACCTGTTTCAGCCAGCAGACGAAGGACTAAACTAGGAATTCTGGAATTGAATGCACAGCCTGTTAAAGAGTGGTCTAAAGACTTCCACCCCACATGATGCTGTAGCTGATGTAATGCTCTCCGCAGACTCAGTGCAGAGGAATGCATCTTTGCCCATCATGTGCAAGACTGCTACTCCCATACTGCAAATGCAGCCCTGTTTAAAGTACAGTTCAAATCCACAAAGGACTGCTATAAAAAACTGTGGAAATAAAATCACCAACCAAAACAGTGTCTAGACACTGTCTTAAAGTAACTAATAATTTGGGGAGCCTCCGTTTTTGAAAGCCCAGTCTGAGATGCCACAAAGCAGCATGATCTCAAAAGATGTCAAACATCTGCCCCTGGATCAGCTCCCTTTTAAAGCATTTCTAGCAGTGCCTCCAAATCACTGGCCGTTTTGGACTATCTTGGCCCTACTTTCTCTTAGCAGATTCCGGGTCATGCCTGCTCTTTATCTCTGTTTTCCAGCTGCCAGTTCCAGAATCCGACCTGACAACTCATGCCGAGTCCCTTGGATGTCAGCACYAGAAGAAAGGGTCTGCAGTGGAAAACTTAGCTCACTCCACATCTCTGCATGGGCTCTTCTGGCACAGACAGAAGATCTGCCGCAGAGACATGAGGAAAAGACATCTGCTGAAAAAGGAAGGACCAGCTTTATTTTACCAGTCTGTGTTCCCACTGCAGCTGTGCTTTAAAGACTGCCTTGCAAAGCAGGAATTAAATCCAAAGGTGCTCATGCATCTTCCTTGCTGTCATCCCCTTATCAGTTATCTCCAGCATGCTCTGAGTCAGGAGATGAAAGGATCGTAACACTTATCTGGCCACTTAAGAACATGCTTAACAGCTTGCTGCTAAAGAGGAGGACACTCRAGCCTTGGGAAGCAACTCTAAATTCTGCAAATGGGTTCCTTGGCATTTCTTTGAAAGGGATATTGCTTCTCAATGAGGGATACAATATGAAAAGGAAACCAGGGAGGGAGAAAAAGAGAAAAGTCTTTATAGCAAAGAAAGACTTTCCCTCGTGTCAAGAACACGAAGCTGAGTGACAGATGTGAGACGTATGGCATGTGTCTCTCAGAAGTGACCGAGGATGAGCCAGGAATTGAAAAATTCTTGGGAGACATTTAAGCAGCAAGACTTATGACATGTTTGTCACTGGACCACAAGAAGCTCCGAAAACATGCTCTCCTAGAGACCGTGCAGTGTTACAGCCAAGAATGTTAGTGATCCCCTTACATGCTGCAGGCAGAACTGCTGCATGCAACCCAGCTCCAGCTCTAACAGTTGAAGCCAGGTCACTACACAAGTCCTCTGTGCCTCTCCCATAGGGCCATCCTGCCTGAACCAGCAGGCAAATACACACGGGTTGTGAGACTGTGTCATGACAAGGCATTGGTAAGGGGACAAGTCTTCTGCCTCCTCTCTGGATTTGACCTTCATCTCCTGCTCTTTGTAGAATGACTTGTTATGGTGAATCTCCACTTGGCTGGGTCCAGCTTGCCTTTGTTTACCCTTAGGAGCTGAGTCAAACTGTCAAAACTGCCAAACTGAGTCTGTTCCAAATATTTGAAAAAAAGAGGCCTCAGCGGATCAAGGAGCCTGCAGCAGAACAYGACGAGCCTCCCCTACAGAGAACAATTGCTATTGTTGACCAACAGTGGGCTGCTGGCAGGCTACAAGCACGCCGGGAAAGGCTCCTGAGTCCTTCCATGCGTACAGAGCACCACAAGCGTCCTGGAATCCGGCGTCCTCTGTGCCCACGGCAATGCCCCAGTGATCCAGCACTGCAGACTTATCAGCCCTGACCCTAGCTCAGCTGTTGACATGGAGAACTGAAGAAGCAGTTGGTAACTGGGAGAGGGGGGCACCGGAGTGCCTTAGAAGCTGTTGCCAGCCAAAAGAACCAAGACTTCAAAGGGCTTATCTTGCCCTGCGTGGGAGAGCACGCAGTGCCTGTGGGCGAGGACAGCTGTTTGTGGGCCAGGCCCTGATTTCTGATAGAAGAAGAGAGGAGTTAGTACCCGGTTTAATCTCCCCTCCGGCACACACAAGGCTACTTTGGCAGGCAGAGCGCTGCACTGCCCTGTTTTTTATGGGATGCTGAACACTGGCCAAAGCAAAGGAAAGCACCAGATACATATGGACACTCACTGACTCAAACAGTGAGCTCTGTTGGAGGGAGAACCCATGAGACTCAGGAGGCGATTACAAGGCACTCTGGCTTTCATCTCCAGATCACCAGTTCAAAGACAACTCAAGCAGCACTGACCAACCTGTAGCCAACTAATAGCCATTTGCTGGTGCACAAGAAATCAGATAAGTTGTTGCCTCCTCAATCCCTGAGAAATCAGGCCAGACCCATTGACGCACCATATGCAAACTCAGGAGAGTAGCAAAGACCAAAGGGAGAAAGAAATCAGCACCTCCTCTGCAGTTGTTAACTCCTAGATCAGCAAGGAGACTCGTGGTGGTTCAGGCTAACCTCCTTCATGCCCAATTTCACGGCATGTGTGTCCAGTTCTGTCAGAAAAGCACGTATCATTCATGCTAACAGAGGGCTGTGTATTGCTCCTTTCACCTTGGTTGTTGATGTCTAAACACCTTAACAAAAACAACGCACTCTTCCAAGGATTGGGGACTCCCGTAGCCCAGGGAAGTCAGGGCTGGTTTGGAGGTACACAGAGCTGGGAGTTCCTCTTTTAAGGAATGTTACTGATGCAGAGCRCCTTTCTATTAGAGAAAGGATGTTTTCCAGGCTCTAAAAACAATTAACTCCAAACAACACAGTCAGTAGAAAGAAATATTTATCTTAGCGCTTTTGAAGAGATCAGTGCAGAAGAAGAAAAAGATTAAAGCAAAGATTTAAATGTGTATTAAAAATAGCACTTGAGAAGATTCTTTTAAGGGATAAAAGCTATTTTACAGAAGCAGCAAGAACTACAGGACTTTGCAACACCTCCCCTGCCGTTAACTGTGTAAGCTGCCGGAAATCATTCAAGAGGGTGTTAGCAGCCAAAGCGTCTCAGGAGGAAGTCCATTAGCAGGCAGCAATCTCCTTAATGGATCCTTGGGGTAAGTAGTAGACATTCTGCCTTGCTTATGGACACTCAGTTTTTTTCCACTGCTGTGATTCAAGGGCTGCTCGTGCAGCTATTACCATCCAATTCTCTAAGGAATGCTCCTAATCTTTATGGCAGCCCAATAGCGCAATGAATTCATCCTTTGGGTAGCTTTCATTGAATGAGGACACAAATCGGTTTAGCGAGATATATTCTTTGTACAGCACCTAGCAAAGAAAGACACTGATCCACAAAGAGGAGCCATACACAGTACTGTAAAGCAGGTAAAAGCAACAACAGCTATCGAAACAGAATCAAGGCCTTTGTTTCCCAAGGACAGCATCCTAGCAAAACAAATAAATTGTCTCTGTGGCTGATCTTGGCCTAAAAGTTCTAGCAGAGCTTTGTGCAGACAAAATCATTAAGTCCTCAGCTGTGCAATCGACTGCACTTGAGCAGGCCTGAGACAGTATACAGCCACCCTGGAGAGATGGGAAGTGGCAGGAACCTTCCTGCTGGGAATGAAAAGTGGCACTGCTATGCACAGCACTCCTGGCCCTGTTAAAAGGTAATCTTGGTTTCTCAGAACAGCTCTTACTTATAGCATCGTTTGCCGTTCTTATTCTTTATTGCTAATGAAACAAAAATTCTGACTTACTTTGGATATGTAGAATATTATGGGTCCCCATCCAGCAACCACTACGGGATTTCAGGTTAAACTATTATAACATTGTTATAYATCGTGAAACAAACTGGACATGACTGTCAAAAATGACAGTGAATTAGGTGTTTCAGCTGAGGGGTGAAAGTCAAACAGAAACACTTTGAAGGGACCTGAATTTTTGGAATTATTACGCTTCCACTCTCTGAAAAACAGAATCTAAAACAGAGTGCACCAAATTACATCCCACTGGTAAAATGTTGGCCATTTACATAAGGAATTGCCTGAAAGTTTATTTAGGCAGGGATTTTCAAAAGAGGCTCTGGGAGTTAGGAACACAGCCTAGTAATGGGAACAAATCCCCTTAGATTTCAGTGGATTTCTCCAGCTCTGCAGAAAATCTCACCCAGGTTACCCAAATATATTTTTAATAGCATGATTACAAATCTTGAAATACTGCTGAATATTGTGAAATGTTACCTTTTAGCCACATGTCAGAGATATAGCACATCTCAGTTTTTAAAGCTCAGTGTCTTCAGATGAGCCAGCTGTGCCCAAATAAATTAAGAGGACTCTTAAACACATGATGATCTTACATTTGTGTTGTAATAATCAGGTACATTGATGCRAGTAGGTTAGAGAGTGTTGCAGCTTTAATTCTGAAATCCCTAGGATTTATGACTTGAAAACACAAGAAAACCTTGAGCATTATCTGAACACAATTCAATTTCATCTACTTCATCTATTACCGTGCCGAAACCTTAATTTCCCTTGAGCTTGTAACTGACTCTGTGTTAAGCCCTGTGCTCCGTCCCACAGGAGGGGCACTACAAACCTCTCATGTATGGGTATGTAGTGGGGGTGTACATTACCCCATATATTGTATTATTTATACTGAGAAGTGATTCTTGCGTCACAGAACAATTCCTATTAATATTTGAGCTTATCTCAAGTACCTGTGGGCTGTCAGGTTACAGCAAGTACATGACTGGTTTTCTTTTTAATTAGTTAATGCCAGCTCAGTGTTGACTGGACTCCCATTGATGGCTCYCACCAGTTTGCAGGTTAGCTCATGGAACTCCAACCCAACTGTGCTCTCAGCTGCAGGCGAAATTGCAGAAGTGCTTTGGGTYTTTTTTTGCCAACTCCCTTTTATAAAAATTTCTTCCTGCATCTGTTTTTTTTTTTCCTACAAGTTGTGTGGTTTATCCACAGTTTATCAACACCAAAACCAATTTACTTCGGCACCCAAGGCAGCAAAGAAGTAGTTTTGACAAGATACTTCAGAACTGCACACCCCTCAAGGGCTGGCTCTTTGTATTTCAGTGGGTTTTTCCCTAAGAAATTTGAAGGCTTGGCTTAGGGTGCTGCTCTAATAAGAATTGGGCACCAGCTCAATTATGCAGCTGTCCTACTGTTTTTGCACTTCCAAGCCGTGTGTTAAACAGCTGAACTTCATCAGAGGAGCCATACAAAGCTTTCTTACAGCATGAAATGCAGCAAGGCAATCAAAGTGCTGAGGAAGAAGTGATAACAGAACCTCAGCTGACCATTCTTGTGCAGGAAACATCTTTAATATACACTTTCCTCAAAGTTTATCCCTAGAGGAAGCCTGCTTGACGTCTGCTCATCTGAAGTGAGAAGCAGAAGTTTTTAGGAGTCAGTTTTCCTTGAGGCCAACATTCAGGTGAGGTTGGTAAGTCACTGGTAAGTCACTGGAAAAAGAATTCAAGTCTCCAGACAATACCTCTATCTCAAGTTATTACTGAGGGGGGTTAGCACTCTGGAGGGTATTAAGAAAACACAGACCTGAGGTTTCCATCCAAAAAAAGTCAACCTTTTGATTTTATTGTTTATTTTATGTTTCTGGCACTGAAAACTCCCCATTTCCAGCATGAGAGAATGAGAACGGCAACCCAACTGGTATTTCCTCTGCCCCAAGCACAGCTATTGACAGAATTGTACCCACACAGCAATCCAGTCCCTTTGGGTGAAAATTAAGGCTGTGTCCAGAACACTCATTAGTGCAATTACAACCACTAATCGGTTCTTAGGCCGTGTCCTGACTCGGTGATGGAACGTGTTTCATTGCGTGGCACACACCCTTACTCCTCCACTATATGGAACTGACACTTGGTGGTTGAATTTTGGTTTTGATCTTGTGTCTTATAAAAACATGATACTCCCTAAGGGTTCAGAGAGAAGGCAAATAGCCTCTATCAAGTGGAAAGAGATGCTGCAGTTCATGTTCTAGTTGATAGAGAAGCCAGACTGAGAACATAATTATCCTAATTAATTTTATATCTTGAATCTCTTTTTATATAAAYAGCAGTTTCAAAGCAGGCCTCCAGCTTTTATGCACTGAGTAGTTGTTTTATCCTGTTGAGGGGCATGTTTGCAATAAATGTTCTTGTTTTGTAGAAGAGGACTTGTGAGAACTCAGGATCCTGAAAAAATACCAGTTGGTCTGTGGAAATTTCCCCCGCACTAACTCCCTCCCACCMCTTCAGGCCTGCTCTGCAAGGAGTTCACGAACCTTCCCCGCATCATCATCCTTCTCCGGATCATCYGGGCTTGATGCAATCAACTGTGAAGCATTAGCTCTAAATATACAACTGAGAGGCCAATTCTGCTTCAGCACACAAACACTCATCACAAAGAATGACAAAGCAGAGAGCACAATTTGCAAGAGAAACTTAACAAAGAAATGACTACCTAAATGAGCTGCAGAGAAAGCAAGACTAAGTGGGGGCTAGCCGGTGTTTTACCCTTTGGAGCTGGCTAAAGATAGGGGCAGACTGGCAGGAGTCTCAGAAAACAGGCCCACCCGTGGCCACTAGGTACAGCAGGTTTTGTCCTGTTTTGTTTGTGAAGTTGAATGCAAAAGCTCATTCTGCTTTATTTACTTGTTTAGTTGATTTTTGGCAACTCAGCATGTGTTCCTGGTGCAAATCCTCAGCGTACTGGGCCAAGAGACACAGAATTGAACTTTACGAGGAAAATAAACAGGTCAGTAAAAGAACCCAAGTTCATGATCAGGGCAACATCTCACTCCACAGCTCTTACTCCTCACACAAAAAACATGTTTTACTCTTTCAATCCACTTGTGCTTTAGTAACCAAATAATTCTGGGAAGTATTCAGGGCAAGAGGGAATGTGCTGGTGTCATGTTTTTGTCAACAGCTGTAAAGTAGATGTGCATCAAACTACTCTTTGGTGGTGATGCCAGATATTCCTTGCCCAAATAGGAACACCAAGCCCTTCTGAAGAATTTTTTTGAAGATGTTATTAAGCATCTGATTTGGGGCCAGCTCTGAGAGCTGTTTGTCCAGATTTTTTACTGCCTGCTGAAAAGAAAGTAATACTGCAAATACTTCCCATCAGAACATACCAACAAGCAACTTATCATAATTGCAGTAAAGCTAACAACATTTCCACCGAGTGATTTTTGGCACTGACAGCTGACTCGGAACAGTTGTTGGTGACTAGGACAGATGGACTTCATATTAAAAAAAAAAAAAAGGAAATGAGTACTTCTACTCTGTAGATTTTGAAAAGACTTTTGCAAAATCTAATGTATTAGCAAAACTTCAGAACTAAATCAAAGGGAGATAACTACTTGTCAAGGGCAATAAAGTATCAACATGTCTTATTTTCATCAGGAAATGCTTGAGAAATTTGGGAAGGGCTCCACAGTTCTATCCTCGGTCCAGCATGTGAAGTCCTCAAAATCCAAATGGCCGTTCCATGTGGAAACTTGCAGCAGAGACATCAAGGTAGGACATAACATTGATGTCAACTGTTAACCCTGCTTTCCATGACTGATGCCAATAACTTCCTCTAGTATAATTATGACCATGGCATTTCCCTGATCTTCAGAGTCTCTAGATGCTTTTAGTGCTTGAGCTTGGTATGCGCTGAATACTCCATGCTTCACYGAATTATGTTTCATGGCAACGTCTTAAGACCACGATCAAGAGCAGGGCCCRTTTTGGCAGTAACAGCACAGGCGGAAGCAACCCCTGCTCCGCAAGGCTTATAGTCTAAGAAGCACCCTGAGTTTCCAAAGCATACAGGTCAGAGTTTTGCAGCTTGGGGCCTCAGCATTTCGATGGCTTTGTAAACTTCCTGTTCTGCTTTTTTTAAAATAGTCAGTTGGCATCAAACACATCCTTATGGCCGTACACCTTCTCTGGGACTATCTAGCACCAACCCTGCAGACTTAAGTACATGCTTGATTTTATGTACTGCTGACAGCCTCTTCTTAACTTAGTGGAATGCCTCCCAGTACGTAAAGTCAAGCATAGTTGAGCAGCTCCCAAACTTTTCTATTCTCAGCCCCACTTCTGGCCACTCTTCTGGGCTTGTGACCCCAAATTTGAAAACAGCTGGGAATCTTTGCAGGATGAGGCACTCCAATTTGACTAGAATCCTTTGTATTTAAAGGGGGAGCAAACCTTGTTAGCACTTGGTTTACTCACCAGATAAATGTACTCAGGTCAGAGGTGTGAAACTAGTTCCTTTGGCTGGATTTAGCAAGAACGTTCATCTGTCTAAACAAATGCAGAAGTATCTGTAGTTCATTTCCAGTCTTGCCATCTTTTAGGCCAGATTCAACAGCACATTTAGGCACTGCTCACATAACAGGGAAAGGAAATGGGGTACCTTTCTACCTTGCAGCCCAGTGGTAAGAAAGAGCTGTGTTAAGTCTGCTGTTGTCCTCATTCATAGCAAGCATCTGAATCCAGAGTTAGCACCTCGATACTCCAAAATCAAGCATTCCCAATTTCTCCTTCTGAAACCATTCTGCTACAAACCACAGTAACACAAGCGAACAGACCGTGGAGTGCGTGGTGGAACCATCTCCTCCTCCCAGGTGGGTGCTCCATCCGGATTTCCAAGTCATCTTCTCACCCTTCCACTCATTTTTTTGTAAATAGTGCCCAAACCCCACTTCACTGACTGCCCAAAAGGCTCCGCAAGGTATTTGGAGTCAGAGAATTGTTTTGTTTTTTTCCTGAGATAACCTGTTTGAAATATTTCAATAAACTTCAATCTTGAGTTAACTCAAAACAGTTATTTATGTACATGTGTGTATTTATATATAAATATATAGACGCGTACACATCCCCATGTATTTTAGTAGCTGAACTTTCCAAATCCGTTGCTGGTGTCACCCTAACCCGACTCCATCCCATTTSCTCCCTCTGCTGTCTGCCCAGGAGGGGGGAGAGCAATGCAAGCCCACCGGCTGCTGTCCCCCTCCTCATCCCCACACTATTAATAGCCAGACAACAAATGAGCCCAAATTCATTCCTGAGCGGAATTAGCAAATGTTTTTGCAATTAAAACTGCAAACATTCATGCGGGGCCCCCGGAACAATAGGCGCCTGTGCCTGGGCTTGAATAGGCACTAGTGTCTGCTCTGCCTGCCTGCCGAGGCTGCACATTCCTGGCACCCTCATCCCTCGACCCGCTCCTCGCTGAGCTGCGGCTCTGTCGCGGATTTTTCCCCTCTCTGGTCCCCCCTCCCTATAACGCCCCGCTCCCGGCGGGCRAGTCCTTCCCCCGGGCGCCGGGGCTGCCCCTGCACCTCCGTCCCATCCCCTGGCCCGGCGGTGCGCAGCCCGTCCCCGCATGCCCTGACCCCGGTGCGGGGGACAGCGCATCCCCCCATCGCCGTGTGGGGCCGGGACGGTGCATCTCCCCCTTGCCCTGCCCCGCTGCGGGACCGGGACCGGGACCGGGATCGGGATCTGGACTGGGACCGGGGCAGCGCATCCTCCCTGTCCCAGTGCGAGGCCGGGACGGTGCATCTTCCCCTTCTCCTGCCCCTGTGCGGGACCGGGACCGGGACCGGGATTGGGACCGGGGTAGCGCATCCCCCTCCTGCCCCGGTGCGGCGCCGGGACTGAGACAGCGCATCGCTCCCCAGCCCCTGTACAGGACCGAGACCGGCACCGGCACCGGCACCGGCACCGGGACAGCACATCTCCCCGCCCCGGTGCGGGGCCCAGACAGTGCATCTTCCCCTGCCCCGATCCGCGGCCGGGACCGGGACCGGGACCGGGGCAGTGCATCCCCCCTCCCGCCACAGTGCGGGCCCGGAGCCGGCCCCGGGACCAGGGCAGCGCATCCCCCCTCCCGCCCCGGTGCGGGGCCGGGACCGGGGTAGCGCATCCCCYCTCCCGTCCCGGTGCGGGGCCTGGACAGTGCATCTTTCCCGTCCCCGATCCGCGGAGCGGGGCAGCGCATCCCCCGGCCCGGTGCGGGGCCGCGGCGGGTGCAGATCCGCGCCGGCGGCCCGCGGGCGCGGAGGGAGGCGGCCCCGCCGCCGCTTCCCTTCCCTTCCCTTCCCGCGGGGCCCGGCCGCGACTCACCGAGCAGGGGCAGGAGCAGGAGCAGCGC
>NW_020449752.1:1428501-1465517 GCF_003343035.1 Apteryx rowi
CCGCAGCCCCGAGCGGGACCTTCGCGTCTCGGCGGATGGCGTGTGTCGGGGGAAACGCCGCTCCGTGAGCGGGGAGCGGTGCTCGTTCAGAACAGTCTGCGGGAATCATTCGCCAGGCGCCAGCAGGACTGGCTGTGCGTGCAAACCTTAAGTCCCCCCCAGAAAGCTAGCCCACGCGGAACAACGCGTTTCACTGTGAACTCTTGACCAGTTCGAAGCAAGCAAGGAACTCCGCTTTGAAATCAGCAAACCCCCGGTTGGGACCACAGAGCGCTAGGACGGCACGCTTGCCGTGAGGAGCTTCACCGAGTCCTCATGCTGCGCCAAGCGGCTTCTGACACGGCACAGAGCTCAGCAGAGAGCGATGCTGCCCTGAAAAGTGACTTTGCACAAAGAACAGCCTGAGCTGCTGTGTGGTCCTCAAAAGGACCCTAGAATCTTTTTCCCTGGTTCGCGAGAAGGCGGGGGGGGGGGGGAAATCAGCCCTGGACACTCACTCTGAATTTAGCAAGTCAACCTAGGTTAATTTTGCTTCATGCATCACTAACTAACAGTATTCTGTGATGGGGACATAATTAAGATCATGTTGAAGTTCAGCCAGCTGGAATGAAAGCCAAGCTCCCCTCTCTTCTCTAAACCAGCTCTGCAGAGCTGGTAGGAATTAAAGGATTTAAGGATGTATTTTACTTGCTGATGTAGCAGGTCTAACTCAGGACGCTAATGAGTGGACTTACAGGGCTGATCCAAGACTGGCGAAATTAATACAGAAATTCTCATCAGTTCTAATGGCCAAATGGGACGTTTCACTGGTGATGAAGGGGAAGGAATTAAGATTATATGGCTAAAAACCCTACTCCACCAAACTTTGGGCCAGGTCTCCCTGTTGAGTAAGGAATCATTTTAACATAGTCCATTTGGACTAAAATGACAGGCGATGTAAAATATAATGACATAGACTATAACCAATGATAAAGTACTTAGGTGTCAGGTTCCTTTAACTTCCAGCAACAACTTGATCAGTGAATAGTAGAACTGAGAGGAAACAACAGAGGATCAGAGGACTGCTAGTTTCTGCACTTCTTCAGGCATTTTAAGCTGTGTTTATGCAGCTAGGTGAAATGTGGACCTGAAAACAGTATGCAGCACTCCTGCTCTGTGGGCTTTCCATATATTGCTGGCCATTAACTCTACGGGAAATCAGGCTCAGCATGTCTACACTGGACTCAGGAAGAGCCATGCTGGGAGAGCAGCATGTGAACAGTGCTGTGATATGCTGGCTTCTGCAGTCCATCTGGGCCACGCAAAGGGGAGCTGGGTCTGTGCTAGTGTGCTGTACTAGGACTTGATTTCCCTCTCCAGGCAGTTGGGGCATGCATTTGAGCGAAATATTTGTGAATAATCAATGCAGACAGAGGCTGGGCTTGAACTCAACTGGCAGAGCGGGCATGACCTTAGAGGATAACATTTGGATCAGAAACCTTGAACATTGTCTTGTATATACATCTTGCACAGGACATATGTGCCATGGTCTAGCTCAGGCAGATATGACTAGTCCCAGTTCTTCTCTTTATGCTGCCTCAATGACTGTATTACAGCAAGGTTCTGCGTTTTAATCTGCCATCACCACTGAGGAGCCATTTGAAGTGTGAAACTCAACAAGCACAAAGAGTCACAATAAATATTATACAAGAGCTGTAGCGCCCCTCAAACCAGGACAGCAAAGCGCTACAATTTAAAACATTGATTTTCACACACAGATGGAGCTCCCATTTCATTATTTAATGCTGAAACAAGTGACTAGAATAAAGTATGGGCTTAGAGCAGCCCTGTGTAGCGTGGGGATTTATTCAGGCATGATGAGGAGCATCATAAATCTTTCTCTTCCTATGATTCCATTGCTCTCTGAAGAGCTTCCCAACCATGCTCAAAATGAGGAGTCTGCAGGATGAGAGAGAGGGAGTGGTGTGAGCACATGTCCTGCCATGGAGCCCTTTCCAACTGCAAAAAAGGCCTGCAATGAGTAGTGATGGAGGAGAAAGTAGTGCATGATCTATTAGCCTAAGTACAAGCAGTGATGGTGGTGGTGATGGAGAAGTTCAGTATAAGCCTGTAGGGCTTCACACCTGGTCCCTGGGGCATTTGTAAGAACTGAAGGAAGGTGACCGAGGACTACACTGGAAAAGAAACACCTTAAGGATTTCTAAAGGTTGTGCAGAACACGTTGTACACAAAGTGTTTGGGATCTGAAAGCAGCTGAAGGCAACTTAAATAAAACAGATATTCTTTTAATTCTTACAGTGCCTGGAGGCCCAAACTGAGGTTCAAGGCCTGCTGGGAAGAAGCTGCTCAAATCTGTAGTAACAGTCTGTGCCTGTCACGATGAGTTTTCAATAGAAATACACATGGCAGACAGGAATGTTATTATCTGAGGCACCAGGGCTCCAAGGACTCTGCCAATAAGCCATGACATACCTTGTGTATGCATGAACAGCCTGTCTGAGTCCTCAGGGTTGTCCATCTGGACCTTTCCCTACAATTAAGTTCACTCCAGATCTCTTTTACTTTGAAGCTGTAATTGTGACAGGCTGCTTTCCTATCCTGTGAAAAAAAGAAGGTTCTGTCAGATATCTCAACCTGTGGAAGCTTTTGTCTTTTCTCAGAGATGAGAGCTCATCGCGCTGTCCCGGTGGAAGGAGAGCAGCCCTGGAGATAACTTGCTTTGTTCAGTGTGAAGGAGGATTTCCTTTACATGTAACAGGAGGGCAGCGGTCCAGGGACAATTTCCAGCAGACACGGTTTTGTTAGAAGATCTGAAGTGTCTCTAGAGCCATCTTCCTTCGAGTTAGACAGAGGAAAGCTCATAGGTGACATAGGCAATAGGTGACAATTAATCTTCAGAGAGGAAAAGGCTCTCCAGAGTCGCGCTCACTTGCAGGGTTGCATGTAAGATGCCACGGCGTTTGGATGGAGCTGTATCCCACACCTAGCTAAATGATGCTGTTTCACCTCAGTAAGGGCTGCATAGGAATTTCTGAATCTAGGTGTACAGGACATTTGGAAGCAAATTCTTGCCTTGTGTTGGAGAGTTTCTGGAGTGACTTTAGGCTTTGCAGATAAAAAGACACCCTTTTATTTACTTGTATCACTTTTCATTTGAGGATCTCGGAGAACTTTGTGTGCACTCATTAGCTCAGACATGGTGTCTTCACTGATGCCCATAGAGCTATAACACTTAGCCAGGATCATGCCCAGCATCTCTGGGAATAAATGCAGGTCTGGACTGTGTCTCTTCCTGTCCTGTGCTTCCTCTCCTGTTAGGACAGCTTTCTATGGATGCCTTCATGTTGCAGTACCTCTCACACCAAGTTTAATCCAGCGTGTCTTTTTTCGTGTGCTGTAGTCTAGACAAGTTGTTGATTCCCTAGTGTTGCAGACCATGACCCCACTCCTACACCAGTCCCATCATTTTTTCCCTAGTTTTTTTCTCGGGCATATGTTCATCTATTTTGAATCATTYGTATGTGTGACGCTGAGTCGATCCTAATCTTGTCTCCCTCCCTGGGCGTCAGTCATACTGGCATGTGCCTCTTCCCTGTCTGCCTCCGTCTGCTTATGGACTATGGATATTTTTAACTCAACCCTCTAATTAGAGGTACTTTTCTCTGGACATTTTGCACACAGGGGATCTCACGTCTGTGGTCAACAGGACAAGCAATAAGCACTGGGGACTGGCTGTGCATAGAAACCTTCCTGCTAAATAAATACTCTGCCCATCAGCTCCCAGCAACACATTTCCAAAGAGACCAGGATGGTGGGGAAGGCTTGCATTCCTCGGGGGTCTGTCTGCAAGCGCATGTTGGGATAACAGCTACATAGAGGAGCCCGCTAACCCCCCAGAGAGGACACAGCTGCCTTTTGGTCTTGCAGCCCACTGGCTATTGCTGCTCAGAGCTTCGTGCAGCTGTCTCCAAGCAGTACAGTTAGCACTCGTGGCCTGGAGGAGTCTGTGTCAAATGTGCTCATTTACCCTGTTCTGGTCCAGGGGTGGAGAAGTGAGCGATAGTAATTAAAGATGGCCTCAAACCAGGTTACCAAATTAGGAACCTGGGCTCCTCAGCTTCCCAGCCCCAGGCTCCCTGAGCATCTCTGTCTRCCTTGGTCTCTGCATCCTCCCAAGCCACCACTGGGAAGAGAAACTCTGATCCTGCCAGCAGCCCCAGCGCAGTGCAGAGGCGCGAGGGAGCTGCTGCATGTGGCTGGTGCGTGCAGTCCTTTTCTCTCCTTGTTGAACAAGCAGCATCTGTCCGACCCATTAGGCAGTGTGCACCCCTCAGGCTGACTGCGTTGCTCTGCAGATATCCTTTAGCTCTCTTCACAGCCAAGTCTTCTCTCTCCTACCCCATTCCCCAGCAAACCGGAGTTGCAGATTACAAGGCCAGCTGGTCATTATCACGTTACATTGCTCACTTCCCTTGCCAGGGGGAGCCTGGGAGATGGCACCAACACGCAGAGCAGCAGGCTGGGCTCTCAGGCTGGTGACCCAGCCAGGGTCTCAACACTACAGGATGCGTAGCTGGCAAGAGGAAATAGAGCCCCTTCCCCCAGGTCAGGGCGGTGTGTGGGAGATCAGTAGCGTAACTCCCTTTTCCTCCATGTGGGGTGTGGAACCAAGGCAGAGGTCAGTGGGAAGGGGATGCCGCCTCTCTCCTGACCCCACCTAGACATTTTTTCACAAGCATGCTAATAACTGTTAGAGCAAAAGCTGTTCCAGGTGGCAAACCAGCATCTGGGCAAACTCCCCTTGGAGCTAATTGGCTGCGACTTGGGGAGGAGCTTTGCAAAAGCTTGTGCTTTGTCTCTATCAGTGGCTTGTTTTCAGCATGGAGCAGCTTAGCCATTCCTTGAATTCTCTCTGTTCTTGAGGGAAAACAAGGTTTAGAGAGGGAAAAACACTCCCTTAGGAAGAGTGAGAATGTTCTGTAGAACTTGGGCTCCCATGGGCCTCAGCCTACACGTGGGCTGCTGATATCCTGGGGGTGAAGGAGCTGTTCTGATTCCTCAGTGTTGTGGCAGGAGAGCAGTTGTGTCTTCAAATCCTTGTCGCCCTACTGTGCAGGTAAGAACAGCCTGCCTTTGCACTGCTCGCTGCATCCCAGCAGATCTATTCCCCTTTAATCACATTTGCTAGTTCACTTCCTGAATCACTGTTTATTCTGGCTCCTAGAGCCCATGCTGATATAGAAGAGCAGTTTCATCTGCAAGCTGAATTTTCCAAACTTTCTGAGAGTGTTTTGACATGCTTGACTAGCACTTGACATGTCAGCCAAGGGTCTCACACCACCCAAGCAGCACCTTGCTAGCCAAAGAACACATGCCCTGGGGTGAGTATTTAGCCATGCAAACACGCCCCATGCATGCAACGTGCCTATTGCACTGCTTTATTGCTTAATTGCCTTGGGTTTAGCCATCCTGGCTTTACTCTGTGTGTCTTGCTAGCAGACAGCTCTAGGCTCCCCAGCTAAAGCTTGTATTAGTGGCCTTCCATGACTTCCACAGAAATCAATGCTTGGCCAGGCTCTGGGCTGGCTGCTGTGCTGCAGTCCAGTAGGTTGTTTGGAAAGGAGTTGGGAATCTGGTTCCTCTCCTGGATCTTTCAGGTACCTCTTGGTGATCTCTTCCTATCCCTACCTATGTGATGAGTTAATCAGGCGACAGATGTCCTATGACTTGAGATCTGGAGCAGGTATTACTACGCCAAAAGAAGGATTTATCTCATGACATCAGCTATACCAATGGCTAGACTCCCTTTGTGGCCAGTAGGGATAGGGATTTCTTGGTATGAGGTCTGGTTAAATCAGGGCATTATGTTGCTTGAAACCTGTGAGGGAAGGGTACATTTGCTTGGCGTAGCTGAGCGCCTTGCTTCATACCTTCCCTCTGCTGGTGTCCTGTACTAGTCAGGTACAAAGTACTCTCTTCCTGCCTTGCAGTGGAGTGCTGTGGTTGGTTTGGAGGAGGAATAGGGCCTTAATCTCTGCCAGTTGAGTTGTGCTTGCAAAGGCGATTAGACATATGCCAGCTAATTTATAGTAAACAGGATGGAGGGAGAAGTTGCCACTTATAGATGGCAAATGAGCAAACCCATCCCTCCTGTCACTCTAGAGTAATGCATGCTGACATAAACCTGGTTTAGCTGTGAGTTTATCATTGCTAATCCTGCTGGTCCATGTTTCTGGTTCTCCCTCCTCTTGTCGTATTTCTTTCCCTTTCTCTGATTTGTCTTTTTCTCCCACTATCCTGGTACTAGCATCTCTTCGGCCTTTTGGGGCAGACAAGACCCCTGGCATCCTCCACCCTTCTCCCAAGACATTAGTGTTATTTTGTCTTCCAAATAATGTTTCTCCTTCTCTTGAAACGGTCTCCATGCAGATTAAAGCCATGCGGAAATCTCATTGTCATCCCACGGTTTTGGAGGGACACCTCCCCATCCTGTTGTAGCTCTTGTCACCAAATTAGCAGTGGCTCTGTTTGCCTATCTGGCCTCCTTGGTGCTGCTACTCCATTTGATGAAGCATCACCAAGGTTCCCTTTCAGGCATGCTTGGCATCCTATCAGCTCAGTTATGAGAACTGACTCAAAGGAGTCTTTCAGCTCGCCTGATCTCTGTGCTTTACGGTTGGACTGTGCCTCCTTGGTTTGTGCTTATGATATCAGGGGGTTCCCTTGTGCTCTGACCCATGTATGGCACTGCTTAACTTCCAGAGATGAACATAGGCTCATGGAATAATTCAGGTTGGAAGGGACCTTTGGAGATCTTTGACCCAACCCCCCTCAAAGCAGGACCAACTGAGACCAGGTTGCTCAGAGCCATGTCAGTCAAGTTTTGTGTATATCCAAGGACGGAGATGCCACCATGTCTCTGAGCCCATTCCCAGTGTGTCATCAATGTCAGTGAGGCTCCTACCAGGACACCAGAAAGACATCTAGGGTGGGGGAGCTTGGACAAGCAGCCCACAAGCAGTGGTACCCTGCAGGCTCTGAGCTGCTGGCCCAGGCCAGACCAGGAGTTTCTGGTCAGCTTAGTGCTGGAGCCAGCCCAACCTGGAGTTTATTCAATACTTTTGCCTAAACAGCCACTCCTCTGGGCTTCCTACTAATAGCACCATGGGGAGTTGTAGCCTGTGACCGCCCCATTGTTTGGAGAACCACGCAGCCAAGCTAAAYATTGTGCTCTTCTGTTTGAGGGACTGCTGATTGCTGCATGATTTGCTYGTGCTTTGAAAGGGGATAACAGGGAGTTTGGGAGCCTAGAAGCCACCCGGGTCAGACTTCTTCTGTGTGAGTGTCTGCACAGCCCACAGTCTCCCTCTGCTTTGGGGGAGCTGGGAGCCTTTAGGGAGGTGGAAGGGAAAATATATGTCCATGCATGAAAGCAGTGGCCACAGAGCTTSGAAATGCCCCTTGACCTGGCCAGACTGGGCAGAGTCTGAGGCTGCTGTCTGTACCTGACAGCCCCTGGGCAGCAAACAAGGAGTTTTGAATTACTTTGGGCTCTCTCCCTGGATGGGAGGGGAACATGCTCCTCAGTTCTGTTTAAACCCCTCCTGTTCCCCTTCTTTAGCTCTGCAAGCCTCAAGAGGGCGCATGAAACTTCTTCCCTCTGCCCCTGTTTTCCARATGGGGAATAGAGGAACCTCTCTCACCCGGAGGATTACTGGAGAAATAGGAAATATTCCTCCGGGATGGGACATGGCCACTGYTTAGCAGCAGAGCTTCAGTCCTGGGCAGAGCCATTGGGGATGTAAAACTGTGACAGTGGCAGGATTTGGGACTGATACTCAGCTTTGGTAAGCTCTTCTCTGTGTCCCATCAAAGAGCCTTGGTCTCACTCCTGAGCGCTATGAGGCCTATCAGGATACAAAGCCTCCTCCTGATATGGCTGTGGGTGCAAGGGAACGGCAACCAGAGCCAGGCCGGCTACATTTTGCTGGAAATCCTGGTGGCTTTCCGTCACTGTGATGATACGAGTGTCCCAGCTGTCCTTGCTTGACTGATCCACCCACACAGAATAAGTGGATTTCTCTTGTGGTACTAATAAACGCCAAAGAAACCTTGCCCTGCTATGCTTTCTCATTCGACTAAGCACTTCTCCGCATCCTGAGCATGAGTTGGATGTCCTGGCTGAACCTCAGCCCCAGGAGCAGATCAGCTGGTGAAAGGAGGTCAGAGACACGAATCCCGGAATGAATCAGAAACTGGGTCAGAGCTTGTATCTGTAGGGACACATTTCACGTGGGGAAGGGTGCGAGTCTTGGAGTGACAGGAGGCGCTCGCAGGAGGTAGTCCTGCACGAGACAAGGGGCTGGTGGCCCCTTGCTTGCGCGTTTAGTGCGGGCTGTTCTGCCTGCGTGTTGTGGCTGCCGTTTGGCCTGCTGCTTCTCCACGCTCTGGCATGGCGCAACCAGCGAATACGCCAGCACGATGCGGGGAGGTGTGAGCGTGGGGCTCCGGCTGCCTCCCCCCTGCCCAGCTCACMCCTTCCCTCTCCCCACGCCCCGAGCAGGGCGTCTGGTGGCCCGGGGGCCYGCTGGGCACCCCAGCTCTCCTGAGAGCACCTGGCAGGGCCAGCGTCGTGCTGGCTGGAGGCTGGCTGCAGCCCGCTGCGCCGGGCGCTCTGCCCCTAGGCTAACGGGGGGCCGGGTGCGTGCCAGTGGCTCGGGGACCCCCGCGCTTCGCAGGGTGCCCTCGGGGCGAGGCAGGGAGCACTGGAGCAGGGGGCTCCTCTGGGGGGGCTGGAAGCAGGAGATGCGGGWGCAAGGCCGGGAGGTGCCTCCAGCAAGAGTTTCTTCAGCCCGGGGGTTCCCCCTTGTGGCAAGAGGCTCCTCGCTCGGCGGCCCCGCTCGCAGCCGGCTGCAGCGCTGCCGTGGTCGCCCCAACCCCACCGAGCAGGGGGCAGCGGTGCCGGGCGAGAGGTGGGGTGAGCGCCCGGGTGCCAGGGCTGCCCCAGCGCCTCGTCGCAGCCCGGGCTGGCGTGGACACGTCCGCACTAGGGAGGTCCCGGCTGAGGCAAGGATGCGACGCGCTAGGAGCTGTACGGGCGAGAGCGAGCCCGGCCTGGGGGAGCAGAGGGGYGACCGCTCTCCCTCGCGGCTGGGAAGGATGGAGAGCAGCTGCGTGTCGATGCTGCGTGGGCTCGCTACGCCCGCTGCTCTGCCACGGGGCCGTGCCGCCGTCTAAAGAGCAGCACCCCGGAGGGTCCTGGCTATCGTCAGCCCCAATGCAGTGAGTGTGGACGTGCACTTATCTACCGGGCTGCAGCGCAGTAACTGGCTAGTGATGTGTTACCCGCACGGCCGCAGGGGTGTCTAGCCACCCGCTCCAGCTTAGCAGAGCTCTGCATCTCCCARTGCTCCCTGCCAGCCTCGCGGGGGCTGCGAGCCTGCTTTGGACACCTGGGTACCTTCGCGCGCCGTCCCCACGGGCAGGCTCYGTCTGAACGCCCCACGTTTTCTGGACAGTCCCATTGCCCGGTTGTCTCCGTGCGGGAACGCAGTGGGGCAGACTGGCCTTGCCGTGAGTCTCTGGGCTCCGTGAGCTATGGAGAGCCAGTTTATGGGAGATGCCTGACGTTCGTGGCCATGAGTGGGGGCTGCAGCAGGGCTGCGTAGCGCAGGCAGTGCCTGCGTGTGAAACCAGATGCTCTGCAGATGCCTAGTGGGGTTTGTGGCTGCTACGGCAGCTAGACACGAAGAGGAGGCCGATACGGGCTAGCCGGGGACAGGCCGGAGGTCTGCGCAGCCTCCCGGAGCCCCGTCTCCTCCCTGCCAGCGGCGGGGGGCGAGGGGAGAGGCTGGAGCCAAAGGGAGCTGGTTCCCTGCGAGCCTGATGAATCAGCACCTCCTCGCGCTCCTGAACGCAGGCTCCACGCTGCGCGTAGGCGGGCGGCACCCAGGCAGGATCAGTGTTTATTAATCGCTGTGTTGGGGGTGCTGTTTAGTCACTGCACCCACGGAGCCCCCCCCTCCCGGCAGGCCCCACCGCTCTGCTCAGGAGGCATCTGAGGCACCCAGGCACCAGCCCCGCGAGAGGCCGCGGGGAGGCCACGGCCTCTGCCCCCCCGACGCTGCCGCGCGGCCCCTGGTGCTGCTGTTGCTGCCTGGCGCTTTGCCTGCTTCTTCCCTGCCCGACCCTTCCGGGAGGCAGCGCAACGGGGCGATCCTCGTGGAGAGATGGGGGAAACCGAGGCACAGACCTGGCATGTTTTGCCCGAGGATGTGTGGCGAGGGGTGACAGCAGGACACGGCCCCGCTCTGCTGACCTCCTAATGCCCAGCAGTGCAGAGGGGTAATGCCTTCCCAGCGCTGTGCTTGCAGCCTGCATCTGGCTCGTGGGGAGGGATTTATAAACGTGAAAGTGCTGCAGATTTAACTAGGGAGAGCGAGATGCGAGCGGAGGGATTAGGGGATGGGAGCGGGGGATGCAGCCCTTAAAGTGCTTGGGGGGCCTGGGAGAGGTGCTCTGGGTGCGCAGCATCGCGGTCGGCCGACCAGCCTGCACCCCAGAGCTGCGAGGGACTGACTCGCGGCTGTCTGCGGCTCTGCGGCGGCAGTAATCCTGCCTGTCCCACGGGCTCTGGATCCGGGCTCTGCAGGAGCCCCAGGATCTGCATGGCAGCAGGGATCCAGCCTGGCCCGGAGCTGCCTGTGCGGGGAGGAAGATATTTACCYGCTGTGCAGCTCTCCGCAGGGAAAAACCCATTTAAGGGCCAAGTGCTGTTACTAAACRCTCTAATAGATGGTTTCCAGCTCCACCGTCTGTAGTGACATGAAACTTGCATGAGATTTGAGAGGAAAAGTCTATTTCTTTGAAGGATGTTTTAATAAGATCAAATTGGAAAAAAAAAAAAAAAGTAACTCTTCCCCCCACCCCACAACTTTCTATCAGCTCTTTGCCTTCCGGAAACAAAACGCATTGCAAACTGGCCGCGCTCCTCTGCAGGGCAGCGCTGGGCAGCGGGGGGCTGGAGGGCTGGACTGGGCCGGGCGCTGCAGCACGTCTGAGAGCCCGCGGTGGGGAACCGGGAGCTGCTCTCCTTGATGTCTTCTGCGCGCCTGGGTGGTGCAACCTGCTGCAGGGAGCAAAAGCAGGAGAGCTGACGATGTTTTACCTGCGTTTTCCTTTCCATCTTTTTTTTTTCCATCCCCTTAGTTGCCAGGGTGCCGCCCCAGCGCTGGCTGCATTCCTGGGAGGCTGCAGGAGACGGCAGCGAACTCAAGGGCTGTAAAACCTGCGTTGTCTGCAGCTCTGCTGTGGTGCTGCAAAGGAGGGGGCTCTCCCCAGGCTTCGCAGCCGCTGGCCCAACGCGGTGACGCACACTGACACAAGGGGCAGCGAACGGGGGCACTACAGCTCCCGTAGCTCCCCAGTGTCCTGCCCCTCGTGCTCAGTGCCGTGGGGCCCCTGCGGATGGGATTCATATCCTCTTAGTCTTAAAGGCAAAACTGCTTCAGCTCACGGGGATTAAGACATGCAATAGCTAGTGCACTCTGATATTGGCCAGGTCCTCTTCACAGCCTGCTCCGCGTCTGGCATCCGGACCGGCGGGACTGACCATCTGTGCCGGGCCGTGGTTCGGGCAGTTGGGATCAGGCCCCTTTCCAGGGGCCAGGAACGCGTGAGGGGAGGGACGCCTGGAAACGTGGGGCTGGCTGTGCCCAGCGCAGGTGTGCAAGGTGCTCATGTCCTGCCAGAAAACCCCCCAGGCATCTCCCTGGGGGGCAAAGCACCCTCCTGCCGGAGTGGCCTTCAAGGCTGGGAAGCTGCAACGTGCAAAGCTTTAATTAAGCGGATCTTTGAAATATAATTTGAATGCACTTAAGCAGTCTCTGGTGCATGGGGGCTGGGAGGAAGGGGGGGGCTGGAGGAGGGACGGCCTCCAGCGTGGACCTCGGAGGTGCTCTGAAGTGTCCGGCAGCGTGGAGCAGAGCCCGTGGTGGGATGGGCTCGCGCGTGGCCGTGGCGGGGGCTGGCAGCCAGGGTCCAGGCTCCCTCCCTGTTTTGCTCGTAGGGCCGCGATGCAGGACTGTGCCCTGAGCACATTGCCGCCGCCGCGGTGCATCTCCTGCGGCGCTTGGCCGGACCGTTTGCGGAGGGAAACCACGCAGCACCCGCGCGGGGCCGGGGCCGCCAGAGGGAGTCCTCAGCCGCCGCCGCGGAGCCGGACGCCTGGCGCCGGACTGGCTGCGGCGGCCGGGCAGCGGGAGCGTGGCCAGGGCCGAGGGCGCGGGCTCCCTCTGCGCCCTCCCGGGACCTGCGCGCGCAGGACGAGGTCTGCGGGAGCCCTGACCCCTGCTGCGGGCCGAGCCCCGCTCCCGGGCYGAGCCCTCGGCGTCCTCAGCAGAGRAGCATCAAAGAGGCACCGCGGATGCACCGGGAGCCCCGCTCTGCCCCGCTCTGGCCAAGGAGGCCAGAAAGCCCGAGCCGAGCCGTGCGGCCCCGTTCATTCTCTGACTGCCGCAAAGCCCAGCCGGCACCTCGTGATTGCCGGGGGGATGGCCGTGCACCGCGCGGCTGCACCCCGCGTGCTGGCAGCGAGCGGCGGCATGTTGTCACCTCGCTCCGGATGCCCATCCTGGCTGAGTGCTGGGCCGGGAGGCAACGTTTGGGGTGGGGGCGCGAGCGGGGGCCAGCGCATGGAGAAACCAGCCTCTCGCCTTGCCTGCCACGGAGCTGGTCCCAGGATTTGCAGGTGGGTCAGGCTCAGCGGACCCTGTTGTTGTACCAGGGCCAGCGTGCGGAGGGCGATAGGCAGTGCCCGAGAGCGAGGGGAAACTGAGGCACGTCCCAAACCGTGTGCTGGGCCCACGTAGGGGAGAAAAGCGGGTTCCCAGTACAGCTTGCCCATCAGGCGCCCGCCAGCCCAGGGATGTTGGGGGGGGTGTTCGCAGCTCTTCCCGCTCCGTCGCTGCTGTCCCTGCTCCTCGGGGAGGGGAGCAGCGCTCGCAGCACGGTGCAGGAGCCRGGGAGGCAGCAGGGGACGGCTCAGCGGGGAGCATCGGTCGCTGGGCGCTGAGCAGGAGCTCGAGGTGCCCCGCAAGGTCTGCCGTCACCCCYGAGTCGGTCTGCATCCAGCGGCAGCCACGCGGGGACGAGTCTGCTGTGCTTCACAGCAGCCGCCGTCCACCGAGGTGCCTTCCCCTGCGGGTTTTCTTGGCGTTAGCTGGAGGGAGCCAGCTTGCCCCTCCGTGCTCATGCCTGGCTGCTGTCTCGTCAGCTCATTTAAAAAAAAAAACTCATCTCTTGCTGGCTTTCGTCACCGCTGCCAAATTCTCCCTAGATGCCAGAGCGATAGCGCTGCCCCCATGAGAAGGGAGCGGGAAGAGGCGCTTCCAGGATCGCTTCTTCCCTGAGCTGATAAGGCCGAGGAGAGGAAGAGGCGAGAAGCTCCCTGGTGCACAGGGAATTTGCTAGCAGAAATCGCAGCCCTGAGAAAGCAGGCACAGATCCAATTAACTCGGCAGCGTGGGCTGGATCCTGCTGCTGGATCCTCCGCCGTGGATCCTGAGTGACTGTCATGTCCATGGAGGTGGTGCTGCAGGGGCCGCGTTGCACCGAACGCCGGCTGTTCCGAGCACGCGCCGGCGCCCGGCTCATCGCGTCTCCCCCGCCGCTCCATGTGCCGCGGTGGCTCAGCAGGCGGCAGGTGCTGGGGACCGGCACGGTCCCGTGGAGCAGGGAGGGCTGCGATGCGTCCGTCACGGTCACGGGCAGAGGGCTGAGAAACGGTGGGATTCGCGTTGCGAGAACCCGTGGCGCCCCGGAGACCCCCCCCCCCCCCCCCCCCCCCCGGTGAGGGCTCGACTGAGCAGACCAGCGGCAGAGCGCGCTGACCGTCTCCCCGGCGCTGAGCTGAAGGAACCCCTGGGAACGTGCTCCCTCCCGGTGGCAGCCACCAGACCAGCGCCCAGCCAGGGCTCGTTACAGCCGCCGGAGCGGTGGCCAACGGGGGCTCCTCGGTGCCACCGGAGCAGTGCGGCGGGTCCCGGCTCCAGCACCCCCGCCTGAGCACCGCGAGCCCTGCTCTCCGTCCCTTTCCGCATCCGTCGTGGCGGCCCCGGTGGGCTCACGTTCTCCACATAGCCGTAGACGTGTACAGATTTGCTTCCAGCCCTTGAACGGGTAATAAATAGAAGCAGGCCCAGTGCCTCTTGTTTTGATTGCCTCCGTTTGTTTCCTGCAAACAGCTCCTTCCCCTTGCCAAGTCTCGGCTCCCAGGGAAGTTTTGGAGCCGGTGCAGAAAACGCCCCGCGAGCAGGCGGGGACGCAGCCGCGGCGCGGTCGGGAGGGCCGTGGCCGTGCGGGACGCCTGCGCGCTCCCTCCCGCCCGCCCGCTCCCGCGCGGCGCGGCTGCGTGCGGGGTTCAGGGGCTGGAGAGGAGCGGCGGCCTCGKGCTGGGCCTCTCGGGGCTGAGGAGGAGGAGGGAGGGCTGCGAAGGCTTAGCCCGGGCGAAGGGGAAACAGAGATGCCCCGCAGCGCTCTGTGCCATTAGTGTAGCCTGGGGTTTCCGTGTCCCCCCCGGCTGCGGTTGACGGGGACGAGATGATGGGAATTAGAGGCCCAGGGCGAATCCCCCCCCCCCAGGCCCCGAGGTCCCCCGCAGCCCTCTGCACCCGCTGCCGGCGAGGGGATGCGCTGGGCTCCCCGTGGCTCTGTCATGCCCTTGCCTTGGTGCCACCGCCCCTGCGCGCCCCCGAAGGGCGAGACGCCTTGGCCCAGGGCCACGCGGCGACGCAGGGGCAGCAAAAGCTTCCTGCCTCCGGTGCTGGGTGCGGGAGAAGCCGCCCAAGAGCTGGGGCAGCGACGGGAGCCGCTCCTCGGGCGTCCGCACGGGGACGCGGGCGCACACGACTCGGTGAATGAGCGCGGGGCGAAGACTGGCACAGGGGCCAGCAGTGCCAGGTCCCCTCTCCGGCTCCGCGGGTTTGGCAGCCRGAGGAGCCCTGCGGATGCACTCCAAGCCGCGGAGGGCCGGTGGACTCCTGCCAGGATGCCAGGGTGATGGGCAGGGCTGGCAGCCCTGCTTCCCCCCCCCACCTCCAGCCCCTTCCCCAGCAGGAGGGGAGACCGGTGCAAGAGCAAGGCTAAAACCRTCCCCGCGGGGGCTGCCCCCACCGTGCCGCGGTCCCGCTCCCCTCTCCCCGGTGAGTCAGCGGGGCCGGGGGCGCTCGCAGCCCGGCTGCGGCGCTGCGTAACGGCGGAGCGGGTGTAGGCCCGAAGGACGCGCAGCTGCTGCCGCTGCCGCCGCCGCCACGGCCGCTCGCGCGGCTCCTCTCCTCCGTCTGAGCTGCCTCATCATCATCTCCTGAGTCATCGCCGCCCCCTCCGCGCACGCGGGGCCGGCAGCCGCTCCCAGCCGGCGCAAGCGCCCGGCCCTGCCGGGGGGCCGCGGGAGCAAGGGGGGCCGGGTGGCACTGAGGGGCTGCCCGGCCGTCACCGCCCCGCGCCGCCCCGCCGCAGCGGCGGTGGCAAACTGCGGCGTTGCCTTGCGCCGTYGCCCGGGGGGCTGGCTGGGAGGGAGGCTCGAGCGCGCGAGGCGGCGTTGCAAGGTGCTTTGCAAAGCCAGCGAGGACGGCGGTCGAGGCTGGAGCCGCTCCGCTTGCCGTGAACGAGCTGCTCCCGGAAAAGGTCCGGAGTCGGCTGCTGGYGTCGCCAGGCACGTGCTGGTTTCAGGCGAATCCTGGAGTTTGCGCGTGCGGGCGCCTGGGCACCGCTGTGCCCCCGGCACAGCCCCGCTGCCGTGCCAGCGGACKCCGGCAGAGGTTTGTCCCAGCCAAGGTGCCGGGGCAGATCGGAGGCAGGACGATCTCCMGCTTCCCTGCTCGGATGGGAGCTGCTGCCCTGAGCGGCGGCGAGACCCGACGTGCCTCTCCCCGTGCCCCGGGCGGCCTCTTCCCAGCGCTCGTCCCTTTTGCCGCTAACAACTTGTGCCTTATCCATCCTAATTCGGGTTTGCCCGGTTTTCCCTCCCGGCCGTCGCTTCTGGTGCTGCCTTTCGCCGGTGGCTCAGCGAGGCTGCGGCAGGCAGCGCTGGCTCCCGGGGCTATTCCAGCCCCCTCACCGAGCCAGGGCTCTCCGCTCAGCTGAGGAGGTGGAGCAGTTTCAGTCTGCTGTCAGGAGGTGTTTTCTCCCGGCTCCCGAAACGTCGCTGTGGCTCTGCGCTGGCTCCGTGCGCTCGACAGAAGGACAAGCTGCATCGGCTCAGACCCCGGGTCCGTCTCGCAGAGTTTCCGACTCTGACAGCGGCTCGCAGATGCCTCTCGGGGAAGGGAACAAGACGCGGATGAGCATATGGAGAAACTCACCCAGCCTCCGGGATCGGCAGCCTGGGGATGTCGTGGGCCGGAGGTGGCATCGCTCGGTTTAACAGCCCTTGCTAGATTTCTTTTTCTCCCGGGAAGGTGGCTGGGTGCTGCTGAGCCCACACAAGCTCAGTGCATCCACCGCGTCCCGCAGCGAGGAGTTTCCCCCYGCAACGAGCAGCGAGGTTCGCGCCGAACCGGCCGGCAGCTGGTTTCGTTTCGTGGCTCACAGCCCGTCCTTGCTCAGCTTCCCCCGGGTCCAGGTGAGGCTCAGCTCTCTCCGGGGAGCTACAAATGCCGTTTGCCCCCTGGCTGAGCTCCTTGCAGGTCCTTCTGAAGCTCCCGGGTCCTGGGCTGACTTGCCCGTTGCCCGTTTGTTTCCGCTTCTCCGGATCCGGGCTCTCTTCCCCCCTTCTCTGCTTCGTGCTTTGCCTCCCGGGCTGGTAACTGGGTCACGAGTGCTGGAGACCAGGCGGAGCAGCAGCCCGGCGGGCGGTCACTTCCCGTCTGCCTCCACTCCATTTTCTCCTTTTCCTCCTGTCTTTCTGGCTYGCGGGGCAGGGAGCCCCTCCTGCCTCCCCCTCCTCCTCGCCAGGGCCGTGGGAGGGATGCGAGCCTGCCTCAGTTTCCCTTCAGGACTGTCGGGACCCATCTGCTTGCTGCTTGCAGCAGCTCGAAATAGGGTCTGATCCTGCCTGCAWCCCGTCCCTCACCGGCATCCCGCCCCTCCGCCCCGGGGAGCTGCTGTTYGCAGCAGGAGCAGTGTCAGATGGAGGTTTGCGAGGGCCCTGTTTTCCTGCAGCAAACGGATTACGGCCCTGCAATCCCGGCCYGCTGGCGCCGGGAGGACGGAGCTGCGGCACGTGTCGGAGCTGCAGCTGTGGCCAGTGCGGCTTGGCACCGGCGTCCCTTCACCCTCAGCGGCAGGCTTTTCCCTCTCGGTCCGGGGGACGGGGTTCGCACCTCGGCTCACAGCCGTTCCCCCGCTCTGYGCCTCAGTTTCCCCATCCGTAAGGGGGAGCGATGGGCGGGCGCTTTCTCTTTGGGAAACCTGGCACTAGCTGAGCGCCGTGAGCAGCGCGCACACGACTGCCGGGGACGGGAGGGCTGTCTCCAGGGGGGCCAGCCTTGGGTGCAGGGGATCCGTCCCCACCTGGCSCCGCTGGGGTCCCGAGGCAGTAAAGAGAGGAGGAAGGATGCCTTGCYCCCTGTTTTCTCTCTGCCCCCACGGTTTTCCCGGCTGCACGTCCCATCCGAGCAGGAGCGAAGCGACAGCAGTGCTGAGGGGGTAGCGCTGCCCCATCCCTGAGAGGTGGGAACCTCCGGCCGGGGGCTGCCCRGCACGCGGGGAGGCAGGTTGTGCCGGCAGCCGCCGGGAAGGCGGGAGCATCCCGCCGGGGAGCGCGGGCAGCCGCGAACAGGCTTTGCCTTGTGCAGCGAGGAGGGCTCGCGGCGCCGACCCTCCGCCGGGGAGCGGCGAACAAGGGCGGCTGTGTGCGCCCGGCGCGCTGGCTGGCCCGCGGCCCCGACACGCATTCCTGCGCCGCCGCGGGCTTTCCGGGCAGGCTGCTGGCGTGCCCTGGGGGATGTGCCGCTGCTGTGTGGGGGGCTTGTTGTGCTTTCTTTTGATTTTCTTTTCGCAGCCTTTGGGTGCCTTTTGCAGCAATTAATCTGGGTCACGACATGCACTGAGCAAAACAGAGCGCCTGGGGCTCATTAGCACCCGGGCGAACGGCGCTGCAGAAATGCTCCGCGCGGCGCCTCGCCGCTGCCTGCTTGTTATTCCGGGCAAGTCGGGGGCTGCGGCAGCGGGAAATTCCCCTCGGAGCGAGGCCTCCACCGCACCCCCGCGGGCAGCGGGTGCAATGCGGAGGGACCGGGGTCCCCCGTCCCGCCGGGGTTCCCCGCGACGCCAGGAGCACCGAGCCCAGTGGGAGCATCGGTGCCTGACGGATGTCCGGGGGGCCTGGAGCCAGGCGGCAGCGGGGGCCCGGGGGGAGCAGCCCTGCAGGCTGGGAGCTGCTGGGCGCGCGAGGAAACAGGGGCTTGCAAGGAGAGGAGGGTGCCCAGCCGGGAGGGATCCGGCCGGCGGGCGCCGTGCCCGCTCTGCCGGGACGCAGCTGGCCGGCTTGGCTCCCCGCCGGCCGAGGCCTTGGCCGGGGCACGGGGCGGCTGGCGGCCGGGTGCGTGAACTCGTGCAGTGGGATGGGCGCGTGGCTGCTCCTCTCCCGATCGTAGTTGGGGAAACCGAGGCAGGAGCGTTTAGGAAGGTCTGGTGCAAACCCAGGCAGCTCTCCTGCCCCTGCCGGGCCCATGTCGGACAGTGCCAGCRGCAGAGCTGAGCCCGGGCACTTCGTTTTAAGCCTCATCCAAGCACTAGAGACATTGCCAGCTCCGAGGCGTCCCAGCTGTCCCAGGGCTCACTCCTGCATGGGAAGTGCCCGTGTCCCCTCCTTGCAGAGCCCGGAGCCGCGCCGCRTCCCCGACACCCAACCCGGCTGCAGTCGCTGCTCCGCCGGCGCTGAGCCGCGCGCGCCGCCTTGGCTCCTCTCCCTCCCGGCCGCGGCGGCCCGCGTGGCTTTGCTCCGTACGGCCGGGCTACGCCTCCCTCTGCTCTCCGGCTCCTGCTGAGGAGTTTGGGCTGGGTCGAGGGCTGGGTTTAAGCCCCTCCGGCAGGTTTCGGGCCGTGTCCCCTGCCCTGAGCCTGCGGAAGGAGCTTCCTCGCTGGCCTCGAGGCTTCGTCACCTCCCGCCGCCGGCCGCCCCCTTGCCCGGACCCCTCCGCGGTGCCGGCCTTGCCGGGGGCGCCGGGCAGCCCCGGCCGGGCTGGGGGAGATGGGGTCCGCGGCGCCGAAAGCCGGGAGCCTCCCTGCGCTTGGCTGTCTGCGGAGGAGCATATGCGCTTGGATCTGCTCCGTGCCTGCTGTTTATCCGCTTCCTTCTAGTTAACTTATGTTTCCATTGCTGCCCATCTGTCTCCTTCTCTTCCTCCCGTCCCTCTGCTCCGCGCTCGCTGGCAGCCGGGGGCTCAGCGCCGCGGCCCGGGGGCCCCAGCAGTGGCTCCAGCGGCGGCTCCTGCGGCAGCTTGCGGTGCTTCCCGGGGCTGGGTGCGTGGGGGCGATTCGGGCTTGCGTGCGCCCCCCCAGGCTTCCTCTCCACCCGTGACTATTTTCCCCTCCGCCGATGTCTCGTTTTGGCCAGAGCGACCCACCCGCCGGCCCCAGAGCCGTGGCTCCCTGCTCTCCCGTTACGGCAGAAGCCCGCGTGGCCGGATTAGCGCCCCTCCTCGAAAAAGCCTCCTCCGCTCTGGCTGGTGATGAAGCCGTCCTTCCCTTTCCGCCAGCCCGAGGTGTTTCTTTGCTAAAGGTTTCCGAAGCCCCCGAGCCCGTTTTCCCCCTCCCTCGCCCTCCCCTGCCTCTGCTCGCCGGCTCTGTAGCTCTCCCGTCTCGTCCGCGCAATATTTGCTTTGCAGATTTATTTGACTTCCCGGCAGCGAGGGAGGGAAGCCCTGCGCCGCTCCCCCGTCAGCCGGGCGCTTCCACCCGGAGATCGGCTATTAGGGATACCCCGGCTTCTTCGGGAAACACAAAGGCATCAAGTGCCGTATCCAAAATGCACCTGCTTTTCTTGCTGCTTCAAGAAGCCCTTGTGGCTGCTGCCTCCCACTTCTTGAGCTTTTATTTATAGGCTGTCTTGCTCTCGCTTTTTTTTTTTTCCCTTTCCCCCAGCACAGCTGAGCTGCTGAACTCGTAATATCGCSGCGATGTCTCTCTGTCAGCGCGGCGACGCGCAGGCATTGCGAAGGAAGCGCCTTGGAAAAGAAACCAAATCCCTGCAGGAGCTTCCAGGCGCTCCGTCACCGCGCTCTTCATTAGCGCTGATCAGCTCGCTGCGGGCGGCCGGCCGGCGAGGAGGCAGGCGGCGCCTTCCCGCCCTGCTCCCGGCATCCGGCAGCGCTCCTGCTTGGAGAAGGGAGCTGGCAGCCCGGAGCCCCGTCCCCGCGGTGGCAGCGGGACGACAGGGGCACGGCGCGGGCTCGGCACGCCGGCACGTTTCCTGCAGCTGTGCCGGGATGGGAGACGGCGCCGGGGGGACCTGGCGGGGAAAGGGAGGGAGAGGAGGCCACGGACCAAAATAACAGCCGAAAAATAAAAACTACCGCCAGGCGGGAGGTTTGCCATCTGCCGCGTGGGCGCCCCAGCAGCAGCAGCAGCAGCAGCAGCGGGGCCCCTGCGCGCCTCGGCACCGCCGCGGCCCGCTCCAGCTGGGCAGCTCCGGGGCCAGGGCAAGGGGCCGCCCCAGCAGCGCCGTGCCCCCCTGGCGCCAGGCTGGGGACACGAGTTAGCGCTGGGGGGCTCCGGGGCGGGTGCTGCCCCCCGGCGAGGCGCTGGCCCTGCCGGGCTGCCCACGCGCCCGCCGCAGAACCAGCGTCGCAGGGGGAGAGCCCGGCTCCGGCAGGTGGGAAAATACCGCAGGTTGCATCCATGCATCCCCGTAAGAGCGGCGTGGGATTTTAGGGAGGGAGAAGTGAGGACAAGGCCCTCGTGGGGGAGGGGGGCATCTCCCCCCCTTTCTGCTGCTTGGCACCGGCTGGGACCCTGCGCTGGCTTGTGACCCCCACGGCTCTCCCGGCAGGTATGGGGCTGGGAGTGCTCCTTGCTGCGGGGGGTGTTTGCAGGGCGCTGGCTGTAGCCGTCCCTCGGAAAGGTGCCTCGTGCAGGGATGCGGGTTGGGAGCTCGGCTGGAGCCGTGTAGAAGGAGTGGGGTCTGTCNCGGCAGGTGGGAAAATACCGCAGGTTGCATCCATGCATCCCCGTAAGAGCGGCGTGGGATTTTAGGGAGGGAGAAGTGAGGACAAGGCCCTCGTGGGGGAGGGGGGCATCTCCCCCCCTTTCTGCTGCTTGGCACCGGCTGGGACCCTGCGCTGGCTTGTGACCCCCACGGCTCTCCCGGCAGGTATGGGGCTGGGAGTGCTCCTTGCTGCGGGGGGTGTTTGCMGGGCGCTGGCTGTAGCCGTCCCTCGGAAAGGTGCCTCGTGCAGGGATGCGGGTTGGGAGCTCGGCTGGAGCCGTGTAGAAGGAGTGGGGTCTGTCCGGGAGCCCTGCTGGCTTGTGGCATCGGATACAGGCAGAAAAACTTGCTGCTGTCACTCGAGCTGCTGGAATAGTGGTGCCTCCTCCCCAGGGATGAGATGGGAGGCAGCTCCTCACCAGGGAAACACAGAGACCTGCTCAAGGCCAAGTGCTCCCTGCAGAGCTGCGCTTTAAATGCGGACTCCYGGCTGCTACATCCTGGGGTCAAGTGGCAGGCGGGGGAAGCTTTCACTGAGAACCAAGCGGTGAATTTTGCCAGCCGGATTCCCCTGCTCTGACCCCTAGGCAGAGTGGGGGCTTCCTTGCTTGCCGCCCTTGGTGCATCCTTAATATTGCTAATGTTAATAAGCCTGCAAGTCCCTACAAAGCACCTAAAACTGCAATTACCCATGAAAATCCAGCGTAGCATGCAATGCTGCTGCTTTGCAGTAAGTCTGTCCCTGTGCGACGTGAGCAGAGAGACCCCGCGTGTGCCCGGGACCTGGCTGGTTGCAGAGCTGGGTCCCTCTTCCCCGCGTTGCATGAGCAACTGTTGCTCCTGCCCCACATCCATCGTGCTGAACCCCTGGTCGCCGTCCGTGTGCCTTCAGTGCGGTGAGGCTGCAGTGGCCCTGGCCCCTCGCTATTTGTCTAGCAGCTGCCATAAATATCCGCTGGCATCGGTGCATCCCGCTGCGCTCGCGCCCTTGTGCGTGGCACCGCTCGTGTGAGAGGCACCCGAGTAGAGATCAGGGTCCATGGGAGATGGGGCAGAAAAACAACYAGAATTGCAGATGCTCGGAAGTGCTGTTCGTTGACTTTTTATCCCTGTGGATTAATAAAGCGTTGCTGGTGGTGCTGACCTCCGCTCTTGTGGCTGCAGGTCCAGCCTTGCGACGCCTGGGGGGGCTGGAAAGGGGCTGTCGGGCTGCTGGGGGCGGTGGGGAGGGCTGGCACGTGGGGCTGCGGAGGGGTGTCCAGCGGGTTGTTTCACCTTGAAACGCCGCGTAGTCCCACGTGCCGGCGCCGCGCGCTGCATCCGGGCAAGTCGCTGGCGGCAGCGGTGTGCAGACGTACGTCAGTAGTTAATAGGAGCAGCCCTGCCCTCGGGTGGAAGCTGCGGCCGAGGCCGAAGCAGGGGAGCAGCTGCTGAGGCTGCTGCGGGGGGACCGTGCTGCGCGGACGTGTCGGCACCGCGGAGGGCTGTCAGGGAGTGACGAACACGGGCGGGCGGCAGCTGGTGCAAAACCGGGGTGGCCGGGGTGGGAGGCGTACGAGGGTGTGTGGCGCTTTTTAAGRGGAAGGGGGAGATGCGAGGGGAGGAGCCGCAGGCGGCGGCTGGCGGGGTGCGGAGCCGGGGGGWTGCTGCAGGCAGCGCTGCAGCTCCTCCAGACCGGGGACGCCCTGCTGTGCACCATCAGGCTGGCCGAGCTTTGGCTTGTTTTGCCCCCCTCCGGCTGCATAAAGCCAAGGCCCTGCACCGTGGGAAAGGCATTGGGGAGGGGGGGGTGCCTGTTTTCCCCAGGCTCTGCCATGGGTTGGGGTGCTGGTTTCCCCGAGGGGTCTGTCCTGCTGTGACAGCACCTTAGGTCGTCCCCATTTGTCCCGCATGGTTGTCTCCAAGGACTGGCATTGGCTTTGCAGGGTGTCCTGACTTTCCCAGCACGGTCTAAAAATAACCCAGGGCTCTGCGGGTGGGAGCTCCAGGAGGGGACGAGCAGCAGATAAGCAGGCACAGCCCTGGCTACCTTCGGGGTGCTCGGGCTGCCTCAGTGAAGTTGCAAGGCCTCCTCTCCCGTTTTTATCAAAATGGGCGTTTTTGGCTCCCAGCATCACTCCTGAAGGGAAGCTCAGTGTGGGCTGCTGCAGAAGACACCAGCTCCCCTTCAAGTTTTGGCGTGTTTGAGGCTTGCCGGCCGAGCTGTCGCACCGCCGGGGCCAGGGGACGGGGAGGTGCAGCGATGCAGTTGGCCGCGGGGCGCTGGGCTGGCGGCAGCTGGGTGCCAGGACAACACGGCGCCCGCCCAGAGCCCCCGACACGGGCCTGCGGCTTCACGGCGCCTGCTGCAATTCGGCGGGGCCCCGCAGCGCGCGAGGACCTTGGGCGAGCTCCGGCTTCCTTGCCAGGAGACGTCTGCGCATTGGAGCGTCTTTGCATCTCCGCAAGCGTTGCAAGGAGCTGGGCTGTGCATTTATTTGCATTAAAAAAAAAAAGAAAAGCCTTGTGCAAAGTCATAGCAGCAGCTGGGGCTCGGCACCAGCGCGGGGCGGTCGCTGCTCGGCCGTCTCCAGCGTCTCTCCGGACCCGGATCCGTGCTGGCCTGGACAGCCCCTGCGAGGGCCCTGGGGCCGTGGGCGCTGGGTGCGACGCGGGCGGGCAGCCCGGGGGCCGGTGCGGCTGGGGCCGCCAGAGCCCGCGGCACAGCAGGGAAACGGGATCTATTTGCTGCGACAGCTTTGCAACAGATTCCTTGGCGGAGCTGAGTGCAAACTGCAATCCTCGACTGTAGGATGGCTCCTTTTTCCAGCCTGGGAGTGTGAGAAACAAATTTGTTTGGGTTATAAAAACATATTAAAAACCAACACGTTTTGTTTTGCAATATACATAGTTTTTCATGCCAATTTTTTTTCCTTTTTTTTAATGAGTGCCATTCTAATCCCTTCCAGACAAAGACGTTCCTTAATAACTTTTTGTGGAGGTAATTGCCGAGGAGACGTTTGGAAGCGCGGGGAGGGAGCTGTCAGTCACGCAGCCCCCGTCGACGGCTGCGTGCGTCATGCAGGTGCGAGCAGAGGGCGGCTGGAAAGCGCCGGGGCGGCTCCAGCCCACGGCAAGGCTCCCGGCCCCCCGATCCGGTGCCTGGCACGGGCGCTGCAGCATGCTCGTATGGAGCAGTGCAGCAAAGCAGGTTTCTGCTGGACTAGCAGAAATGTTTAGAGATGCTCCGGGAGCTGCAGGCGGGTTTTGACCCCAAACCGCTCACCTCGGGRTCCGAGCTCGCTCCTCTGAACGTCCGCCCGGCGAGAGGGGCCGGGGCGGCTCCAGCAGGCAGCATCTCCGAGGCGTCCCCGGGCCGGCTCCCCGTCTTGGGGTCCTTCTGCTCCCCTTTGCCTTGCCAGGTTGCCCACGGGGTTGGTTTTGTTTTCGGAGGGGGGGACCCTGGAGAGGCGAAAATGTGCCGTTTTTTGAGATCTTGCAGCTGCAATCCTCTCCRTTCAAAAACGAAACAGCAGGGCGAAGCTGGTTTCAGCAAGCTCAAATCCACATGGAGACGTGATGTCCAACCCCCAGTAGCTCTTCGCCCCGTATTTTGGGAATGGCCACATTGCTTCTCCCAGTCATTAGTGCTGGAGCAGGCAACATTACTGCTTGATCAAAAGCCATCTGCACAGGTCCAGCTCRATCCCACCAGGCTAACCGGGTACGACCAGGAGTATTAATCTATTTCAGAAGTTGTGTCTCCTCCCAGTTTCTGCCTTACGAGCGGTGAAGAGCAGAATTTGGCACCMCCTCTTCCCCTCGGCTTTTTCTCTCTGCGGAGCTGCTCCTCCTGGCCGGGTCCCTCCGGGTCCCGGGGCGGCTGCGTCCCGCCGGGGAGGCCTTTCGGGGTCTGCGCTGGGGCTGTTGCGGACCAGCTGGTCGCAGCCGCCCCCTGCATGGGTTTCTCTTGGCAGGTCCATTTTTCCAAGTTGGTGTTGGCTGCACTCAAATCAAGCAAAATGCCTGAGGTTTATTTTTTTTTAAATGGCACTAACTTTGATTTGTAATTAAAGCACTCCATTTAATTAGAAAGGTACCACAGAACCTTTAGAAACATGACTATTTTTATATATTTACTCCCATTGCTTGTGTTTTCCTTGGTGACTTGAGCTCCAATTAAAAAAACCTCCTTATTAAGCTGACAGCTCTTAAATAAAACCGGGAGCTAAAAATACAGCAGGGCCGCYGAGCTGCCCTCCCCATCCCTTCCGCACACCTCTGCCTTGGACCTGCGGCTCCGCACTCGCRGGCAGGGAAATGATTGCTTGGGCTGCTCTTGCTCCACTTTGCTCCTTTTGACTTTGCTCGATCGGGTTTTCTCCCTGCGTGGTGCAGAAACTCATTGGCTCCCGGCTCGTGAGCAGCCGGAGCTGCGCCGGAGTTGGGCTGGGACATGGCAGCTCCTGTTCTCCCGTGGTACAAAGTCCTTGCTGGAGGAGGAGGTAGCTTGGCCTTGCAAAGCCCCGGTGACGTACGTCCAGGTGCAACACGGTGCTTGCYGGGGCTCCGGGAGGGCTGGGGGGAAAGGGTTTGCTTTCCCTCTAAACGCTTGTGTGCACACATGCAGCGCAGCAGCCGTAGCCGCCTGCCAAGCTAAACAGGAGCCACTTGCGAAGCTCTTGGCACTTCGCTTTCTGCCAGCGGTCTGGAGAGCAGGTGGGTAAACAGCYGTTAACCACAAGCTGCAGCGCAGAGGTGGCCGGGCGGCTCGTCCCTGCGTCCGGACGAGGAGCGGAGGAACGGGAGAAGGAGCAAGCCCGGGGCTGGGGGAAATCCCCTCTCCCAGCCACCAGGTCGCGTTGCCTTTAGCTGCTGCAGCTCCCCGCTAAGCCGGGAGGACTTTGCGCTCCGGGAAACTGAGGCACGAAGCCTTGCCGACACGGCAGGGTGCCGGGGAGGACGGGGGCTAGTGCGGTGGTGCTAATCTGCAAAACGCTGCTGGGCGAGCGCTTGTGCTGCCCGGGCGCGGGAAGCATGCAGCCTGGCGAGGCCGTGCTCTGGCGGGGCGACCTGGAGGTGGGACAGACCCGGCGGGGGGAAAAGCCTCCCCCTCGGGTGTCCCTAGCCCCGACGCGGCGTGTTTGCCCCGTAGGGTCCTTGCTCGCCCGGCCGAGCCCCGGCTGCGACGCAGGCGGAGATGGATGGCCGCACTGCCGCGCTCGCCTCGGAGGCACGGCGCTTGCCGGGATCTCTGCTTAACGGGGAGGTAATTTCCCAGAGGTGCCTGAAGTTGCCTTAATGCGAGCTGTCAAAATGATGTAAAATTGCGCTTGGCGGCTGCGCGGGCTCCCTTTCTCCCGATACATCTACTGTGACAATTTTGTCAAAGCTCGTTTCTGAAAAGCTGTTTTGATGGGGTGCTAATGGCTCCTTCTTAATCAGGCAATTGCGAGCGTGGATGTCCCCAAACGCGGCGAGAGGAAGCTGTTTCTTTCCCTTATAATTAAGAAAAAAACCAAGAATGGTTTTTGAAGGAGAGCAACCGCTCGCTCCTCCCGGGGCTGGGTGCCGCTCCGAGCCCGGGTGTCCCGGGGAGGGAGGCAGCAGATCTCCCCCGCGGGGCCGGGAAGCGGCGGCGGCGGCTGCCRGGGGCAGGGGATGCTCGGCCCCCCGCGCGCCGCCTGGTTTACCCGCAGCGGGCGGCGTGGGAAGGAGCCTGGCCCTGCAAACAGGGAGGCTGCCTTGGCTCGTCTTAATAAAGCGAAAGGTTAAAAATAAAAATCACTAAATGCCAGATTATCGAGATGGGATTAATATCAATTTAACCCCCCTCTCCCCCCCCCCGCCTTCCCAGCATAAATAACTAGGCAGCGTAGCCCAGCTAATGAGATCGGGAGCCTCAGCAATCAAGGCGGAGGATTACCGCTGATGAGAACAAATCCCAAACGATGAGGGACGTTTCCAAAGCTCATCCTTGCCACCCCCCCCCCGCCATGGGGCCACGAGGGAGGCCGGGGGGCCGCCTCCGTCCCTGCTTGTGGCTCCCTCTCTTGCAGCACCCAGGTAGCCCCGCACGGCTGCGTGGGCTCCTGCCTCCCGCCGGCCTCGGGGCGCCTCGGGCTCCGGGGCTGAAACGGGGYGCCAGCGGCACTTCGGCACTGCCTGAAGCTGGTTTGCACCCTGACGCCTCGTGGCAGCGCTTGGGTAGCCCCAGCCGCCTCCTCCTGCGGCCACCCTTGGTCTCCAGCTGCGCTCTCCCTCGGCAGCCTCTGGCTTAATCCCCTCGTGCGCTTTTAATGTCTCTGCATGTCTCTAAGCTCCTCTGTACCCAGAGGCCAAACGCTCCTTGTAGGATTTTCATGTCTCCCCCGTGGATTAGATAGGAGGGCTGCAAATTCCTTGCAATTTCCTCATGCAGGGTGTATTATCCGCTTCCCGGGAAGCCTCCGAGGGACGGGGCAGGAGGGGGCTGCAGGGGCGACCCGTGCGCGTGCCCGATCCGCGCGATGACCAGCTGCGAGCGAGGCGTAGCCAGTGATCCCTTGTAGGGTCTCCCATTCGGTTTTTCTCCACGGCGGACTTGTTGCTGGCTCCCGGGAAAAATCGCCCCGAGCCCTGACTCAGTGCCTCGCGTGCCGCATGGCTGGTTTCCCGGGGAAAGGGAGAGGGGAGATGAACGGCAATAACGGAGGGCTTGGGTGCAGGGACAGCAGCGCCCGGGCTGCGTTCGGCTTGCTTACACCCCTGCTTCCCCCCGTCTGTGATCTGGCGGGTCAGTTCACCCCCCCAAACCTCTTGCGCTCCCCCCCCCCCCCCGGGTTAGCCAGCCCGTTGGCTGGTTCATCAGCCGCCCCTGCTGTTAGGTATCGTTGCTGCTTAATCCAGGCCCCGGGTGGCAGCCGTGATTGCGGAGGGAAAGTGCTGATTCAGCAGGTTCTGGTTAAGAGCAAATTCCTCCCCTTATGGATGGGAGCGGGACGTGGGCAGAAGGGGGAGATCTGGGGAGAGGGATTTCCTTTGGAGACAGGGATTTTTGGCTAGAAGGGGCCTTGTCGGTCCGGGCCATGCAGTCCTGGTGCCTGGTCGCTGCTGCCAGCTGCTGTCTTGTGTCCAGGAGCAAGCGAGCGGCTGGTCCCAGCATCCCGCAGGTGCTGGTCCTACCCTTAAAAACCAGTCAGTCCCGGCATGTCGCTAGGGAGTGGAGAGCATCCGATAAAGGCTGTCCCATGCATCCCGGGGCCGTGCATCCCGGAGCTTGCCGTGCGCCACGGCATCCCGGCAGGGCTGGCTGGGCCGCGGGAGCAGGGCTTTGGCTCCCGCCTCCRCTCCCACGGAGCGGGGGTTGCCACCTCCTTCCCGGGACAGGAGCCGGGATTTATCTTTCCAATGTCTCTGTTGATGGCATCGATCGGGCTGGAGCGAAGAATCAATGGTAATTTGGTTGAAGGGCCCCGCGCCGGGCGCGCGAGGAGTAATTAGAGCGGAGAGGCGGCACGCGGCCGGCCTTGGCGAGCTCCCGGCATCGGGGCTGCCGGAGGAAGTCGGCAGCCCGCGCAGGGAGTTGTGAGCGGCGGGGAGGTCCTGGTGTGTGTCCCCGCTTCCCCGGGGCCAGGAGCAGGGATGCCCTCTGGAGCATCCGGAGGGCCGGGGTTGGCAGGAGCGGGGTTGACCTATGCCGCGAAGGGCTGGCTCCCTGAAGCCTGGCAAGGAAGCGCCTTTTCCTGGCGTGCTTCTCCTCCCTCCCTCTCYGCTACGGCAGCATCCCCATTCAGCTTCAGCCCCAGGCAGCAGTTCTCCCCAAATTGGGCAGAGACTGCTGGAAAAAAGAGCCTGTCCCTTGGGGAGGGTCTCCCTCTCCGCCCTGTGCCTGGAAGGAGGGGACGGCGGGACCCCACCAGCCTCCATAAACTCCAAGAGCCRCTGACGGAGGATCCCAGCGAGAGTCAGGTCTTGCTGGTGGGGGGAAAAGGGAGAGGAAAAAATTTCACTGCAGCCTTGAGGAAACAGCACCGGAGAAACCCAGAACTGGGATGAAATGCTTTTGCTGCAGTTTTTCCAGCTCTCCCTTGCCCTTCCAGCCTGCCTGCAACTCCCCGGCAATTCCCACCCACACAGTTCGAGTCGGCTGCTTTTCGCAGCCCTGCCTTTGCAGGGGGCTGCGCTGGAACGGCCTTTCCGCTCTTCCCCAGCAAGAAGTAGGGGCCGTGCGGGCTTGAGAGAGCAGCCCGGCAGAGAGCGTCATGCAGAGCTGCTCCTCGCGGACGGAAGGAGGCGGCTCGGGCCCCTCGGTCACCCCCAGTTTCGCCTCCTGTGCTCTCGGTGGGGATGCTGGCAAGCGGTGTCCTGGCGGGGCCCCCGGGAATCTCTGCACGCAGCCGGGCCGCGGAGGGAGACGGGGGTGTTTTTGGAGCTGGGTGGGAGGAAGGGAAGGGAAGGGAGGATGTAAAGTTGGGGAAAAGGTCAAGCAATGCTATAAATAAGTGGCATCCGGGGAAAGAAATGTCAGCGTGCAGCGTTAGCGACACAGCAGCRCCGAGCGGGAGCGGGTGCGGATGGTTACGCGCAGGCTGGTGTTTGCGAGCAGCGGGAGGGGGCTCGGCGCGGGGCGGCTGCCGTGGGCCGGGAGCGACAGGCGAGGACCCGGCTGGAGGGAGCGGGACAGGCAGCTCCCGCCCCGTCCTCCCCGTTGCAGGGAAAAGGGAGCCGAGGTGGGCGAGAGGAGGCGGCGGGGCCGGTGGGTTGCGTGGAGGAGCTAACAGAGACCGATTAGGAGTGCTTTCTATTAAATGCCCGTATCCATCCTGCTATTAAGTGCTGCGCAGGAGACGTCTGGTGATGAATCTGTTGGCTCAACGCATGGCTGTCGTACTGCCCGGTTATTATTAGGGATGCTATTACGGCATCAGGCACAAGCCGCCCCGTGGTCCGGGCTCTTGGGGCCTTGGAAAGCTATCCTGCTGCTGTCTGATAGGGAAAAACAGGCTGGAGCCAAGGATTTCCAGCTGCTCCGCTCCCAGGACCATCCTCAGCCCTTGCAGCAGCTGAGATGGGTACAGGGGGTCCTGTTTGCAGTCCTCCCGCCCGAGCTGGGAGCTGCGGGTCGGAGGGATGCTCCGGGGGGGAGGCCGGAGCCAGGCGGAGCAACGGATGGGCAGACAGTGGCATCGGCATCCTCCCAGCCCTGCTGCATGTTAGCCAGGCGTCCCGCTCTGCCCCACATCCCTCTGCGCCGAAGGGGGCCCGTGCCGGGCACCTCCCCGGCTGTGCCGCCCTCGGGGAAGGGGCTGGCGCTCCCCGGGGCTGATTGCGCGCTTGTCCCCGAAGCGGTCTGACTCGCTGCCTAATCATCCCCCTCGGCAGCCCTGTGAATGCAGGGCTGATTAGCGCCTGGCGGGGACGCGAGCGGGGGGGACGCGGACGCCGGGCCAAGCCCAGCTGCGGGGAAGCGATGCCGGCAGCGGCGGCGGCGGTGCCTCCCCCTCGCGCCGGCTGCCGCGGGGCTCCCGGCTCGCCAGGGCGGTCCCGGCACAGGCGCTCACTAGTGGGGCGGCTGGCGAGGCGGCCCCATGGCCGGCCCCGGCGTGGGTGCCCCGGGCCCCACTGCACCCCATGCCTGCTGCTGGGCTTGGCTCAGCCAGCGGGAGATGGCGGACGGAGGGGGAGTGCCGTCTCCCCCGGGATGCTCATGCCAGCCCTCCCTAGGCATGGGGATGCCTGTCCTGGGGGGCAGCGCGGCTTTGCGCAGTGCCTAAAGGAAAGGTCTTTCGCTTGGGAAGCGAGGGCCATCCCTGGGAAAAGCAGGCGGCACGTGCAGCCGGCAGTGTTGGCAAAGCTGGTGGTGGGCAGAGGCAGCAGCTCCCGCGGCCAGCGCGGGAACGGGGCGGTTTTGGGTATACCTGCCTGCCCCCGCTGCTGCCCCTGCGTCCCCTGAGCCTGGGGGTCCCTTCTGGCCTGGGACAGGTCTGGGGCTGCTGTTGCAACGCCCTGCGCTCTGCAGGCTGACCCRCCATGCTTCCCCGAGCCCCTCATTGCAGTGTCTGGGCTGCAGCTGGAGGAAGCTCCTGGTTTTGCCCTGCCTTGGCTCTTGGGCCATGGGTGCACGGGAGCAGACAGCAGGCAGCGCCGGGCCGCGTCTCTGGCTGGGCAGGCTGCTGTCTCAGGGGGGAAAGGGACTCGCCCGGCGGCGTGGGGCAGGGAGCAGCGTGTCTGCAYGGGGTGGCGGGCGGCTCGGCGGGARGGACACGGCTGGTCCCCCTGGCGGGTTCGGCTCTGCCCCTTCCCCTCCCGCGGCGGCAGGGAGGGCAGCCCTGCAGGGATGGTGGGGGGCTCGTTAATCCCCGGGGCCGGCGCTGAGGCCCGGCTAAGCCCCCCAGCAGCGGGCCCGTTTCCGCATCCCTCGTTCGGAGGAGGAGCGGCGCGTCRGCCGCCGGCCCCGCTGCAGCGCGGGCAGGGAGGCGCGCGGCTCCGTCCCCCGGCCGCCGCCTGCTCCGCTCCGAACAAAGGCCGCTCTGAGCATCCCGCGGCTCTTGGCACGTTACAAGGGAGCCCTTCTCTCCGGCAGCGAGAGCCCTTCCCGAGCCCGGCCCGGCCCCCGCCTCCTGAGCCTGCTGCAGACCCCTTCCCTTCTCCATCTCCAACTGGCCGGCTCCGGGGGGACGCGGGGCCGGAGGCGGCGGGGAGCTGCTGTGGGCAGCAGCCGCGCGGGGCTGAGCCCCCGGCCGCGGGGACTGCGCAGCCGGCTGCAGCCTGCAGTAGGAGCGAGCGCCGGGGGAAGAGCTCCTGCGCCGGTAATTACCGGAGAGGTTCATGCCACATGATTCAGGGACGTCAGCAGAGTGTGTCACGGCTGATGACACGCTGCCTGCGAAGGGGCTGGGAAGGATGCTGGGGCGAGAGGTTGGAGCATCGGGGCAGCGGCGCCTGCCTGGCAGCGCTGAGCCAGCCTCGGTGCCCGACCTTCCGTGAGTCACCCTTCCCGCCCCGGCACAGCTCCAGCACCTCACCCCCTGCCCTCTTCCTGCGGGACAGCAGCCCCCCGGGGTGCACCGCTGGAGCCCCGTGCCTCAGTTTCCCCACGGGGCCGGTACCTGGGGCCTCACTGCGCCAAGACCCTTCCCTCAGTGAGGGGGGTCCCAGCACCGAGCTGCCTGGCTTTGCAGCCTGCCTGCCCACGGGGCAGCCGTGCCTGGCTCGGGGGGTGGCCGCGGGGCTGCCCCCCGCCGCCGGGAGAGATGCGTGCTCCCAGCACTTTGGGGAGGTGCCAGAGCAAGGCAGGACGCGGTGTCGTTACTCATGGTGATGACAGCGCCGATGACAAGTCCCACAGCCTCCGGGAGCACGTGCTCTGCCCATGCTCCCCGTGCCGGGATGTGTGTGCGTTCCCGGTGCCAGAGAGGCCCAGTGAGTAATTAGGTAGGCGGCCGAGCCGGGGGGCTGCGGGGGAGCGCGAGCTGCGGCGCGTTGCACCGTCGCCAGGCTGGGGCAGCTGCAGTTCGTGCCACCGAGCAGAGCGCGCGGCGGCCCCGGGCTCTGCTGTCGCTCCCGCGGGCGCCGTGGCCCCGGCGCGGCAGGTGCCGGTGCAGATGCATGGTGCGGAGCAGGAGGAGGAGGAGGAGGAGGGGGGATCTTTAATTTCTCTAGGTCTGAGTAGGGGTATGGGATGCCCCGGCCATCACGGCAAGCCTCGGGCCGCTGCTGAGCTGCGGCAGGGTCTGCGCCAGCCGCAGCAGCCAAGGGCTGGGGGCTCCGCTTGGGCGCCCGTGCCTGTCGCGGGGAGCCTGGCCGGAGGGGCGAGGAGGCGACCCAGCACCTTCCCCCATCTCTTGCCTGCCTGGAGGTTGGGCTGCAGCCTGCCGCTGGGGTGGGGGGCAGCCCCGGGCCCCGGGGACGTGGTCAGGGCCAGGCGTGTGCGCCCCGCTTTGGCACGGAGCCCGTTCGCCCTGCCCGAGGACCAGACGGGTGCCCGTGCCTCGTGCTGGGCAGAGGCACGCTGTGCCCAGGGCAGGTCTGAGGCTCATCGTGGCTGCCCCTGGCCTCGGCGAGATAAGGATGGGGCATCGCGTTGCCGGAGTCAGATCCTTCTCTGAGGTTAATCTGACACGACAGACAATTGCTGCCGCTTGATACGGGGAGTGTTGTGCGAGTGAGTCTATTAGTGGGCTGATGACTAACCAGCCACGTTGGAGACCTGCTAATGGGAGGAAAAAGTTGCTAACGTGACTCAACTGACCCCTCTCCGCAGAAGTTAGTTTGTCTTTTCTGAAATACCACAGGTGGATTACTCCACGACTTGGATGGGGAGCAGGGGAAGGCATGGCAGGATATTCCTTGTTGCTTGCCAGCTGGAATCACGAGCCGGGGATGAGGCACCCGGGAAGGGAGAGGAGAAAGGGATTTGAAGGGAACGATCCCAACCCTGGGTCCACGCAAGGCGAGCCCACCCGCCCGCTTGTCCTTCGGTAGCTCAGTCAAGGAGCTCCTCARTCTTTCCAATCGCAGGCTCGCTGTGCTCACAGCGACGCTCCAGCCTGGCTCAGCATTTCCATTTTAAGCTCCCGTGTTTTCCGGGGGCTTGCGCGCGCCTCTGCCCTGAAGCCGTCGCCGGGGCAGGCTCCCTTCTCCCATGCCGCTCTCGGAGCGGGGAGCAGGTGACAGCTGGGCAGTGTGGGATGCCGTGAGACACTGAGTCCCGCTTTCCAAATGTGGGCCGTTGCCTCCCAAAGTGCAGGAGGCAGCTCTCCCGGGAGATCAGGTGTTGTGAGACTCGTGACTCCACCATGCAAATGCTGAAGGCTGTGAATAATCATGTACTTGTGCGGTGAGACTCACCCCTGCGTGGGCTGGAGCAGCCCCGGTCCACGCAGGCAGCCGGAGCGCCCGGCTCTCGCGTGCTGCCGGCCAGCCCGCCGGCGCAGCCCGAGCTCGGTGGTCCGGGCGGGCGCAGGCAGGGACCGGCACCCTGGGAAGGGCCACTTTCAGGCCAGCCCCTGTCCAACCAGGCAAGTTAATCAAGGCTATAGCTTGCCAGGGCTTGGGTAAAGCAAGCCCCAGGCTCCTCTCCATGGGTCCATTCCATAGGTCTGTGCCCTAGCCATATCATGGAGCTGAAGTATAGCTAGGGCTGTCTTTTCATTTTTTCTTTCTTTTTTTTTTTTTTCTTTTTTGCTGCTCCCTGTGGAAGGCTGAACTAGAACCTCCCTGCTCCCAGGGCTGGAAATCTCTGAGTTTCTAGCCTGGACTTACAGGTCATGCCAACTTTTCCTGTGCTGATACCCAGCCCTATGCTTCTCCTCTCCCTCCCTGGCGCTCCCAGAGAGACAAGTCCAAGGGAGCCGGCAGAAGGGCTTGACCAGAAACGCATCTCGCCGCTGACCCTACGTGTGATAGGCAGAGCYGGATCCCCAATGCCCGTGCCGTTTCTTGGCACAAGCAGCGCCCCTGTGCAAACCATCTTCAACCCTCGGGTTAGGCCAAGTGGTAGATCCATCACTGGGCAGTTGTCTAGTGACTCAGCTGTAAGTGACGGGCTCTGTTCGCGATGGCTATTCGGTGGGGGTGAACCTGGAGGGGAAAGGCTGTATTATTGACTTCTGATCTGCAGTGACTTTTTTCCCCCTTCCATTGAGTTTTGATCTAAAGGTTTCACAGCCCCTCGGAGGCAGCAGCAGCATCAGGTTGGCGGGCAGCCGTCCCTGAGGAGGTGGTGGGGACGCACAGGTCAGCGGCGTGAAAAATGCATATGGCTCGGGCCAGCGAAATGCTGCTGCCGATGCTGCTCCCCCATCCAAAGAGACGGGCATTTGCCTCCCAAGGTCTGTGGGATGGGTCCTGCTGGCTGCAGGACCATGGCGAGCCAGGGGCCAGGGCCACAGTGACTCGGTCTTGGTGCCTGCGGGGAAAGGTCCCTGGAGAGAGACAGGTCGGTAGCTCCCGTATCCGTGCAGGGGCTGCCTGCCTCTCCCATGGGGACGGGTGGCCGTGGCGAGGGCCCTGGGGCTCCTGGCCCTGGTGCTGCTTGCCTGGCCATGTTGCCTGCTGCCTTCACCCGCTTGCAGCTCCGCTGCAGCAGACTGACGTGAAAGTACATGGAGTGCCCTGCTCATGTAAATAAACCAGTTATAAATAGAGAGGGAGAGAAGTGTGAAAACAGTGGGGAATGGATTTTATAAAACTAACAAATTAGTCTGGAAAAACAAGGGTGTGAACTGACAGCCGTTCTCCAACCCAAGACCATATTTCCAGGCCTCTGATGGATGATGACGGGTCCTTTGTACCATTGCTCTGCTCAGAGGTGCGCACCCGGAGCAGGGCTGGGCTCTCACCATCTATCATGGGCTAACAACGCTCCTGATGCCTCCTGGGTTGGGTTGTGTTAGCAAACATGTAATCGATGTCCCTACTTATTTCTTTCGCCCTCTTTAAAATTATGGCAAAACCCAGCTGAAGACATAAAGATGATCTGGCTCATAACATTGACTCAAGCTGGGCCAAAATATATCAACTCCTGCCCTTTGTGCAGGGGTGGATGGAGCTCCACCGGCCTTGGCCTTGCTGCCTGAGCCCAAGCCCACCGAGGCAGCGGGAAGTCTCACTGTGCGAAGGCGCTGGATCGCTCCTTCCGTACTGGAGGCTGACATATTTGCAAGCTTTCACTCCAGACCTCAGGACTAAGAGCTGAGTCAGACTTTTATAAGGTCTCAGATTTTGCTAGGGAAGCAAACCATCTCGAAGTGTGCACGAGCTTGGGCTGGGCCTGGGGGCGGCTCTCCACATARGCCTCTGCCCTCCCGCCGCCCCGGGCATGCTGACGCTTGACCCTCGCAGAGGGTAACTCCGAGCAGAAGGTATGGGTGCTCCTTGTGCTTCTCAAACAGCTGCACCCTCTTTAAGGAACTTTTTTGCCTGTTTCCAGGATGCAAAAGGGAACAAGAGGTGAGAAGCAGCTCAGCAGCCAAACCTCTCTCCAGACACTCTCCCAACAGTGTGGGCATCAGGAACACAGTGAGTGCTGGGGGCAAAACTGTGCGCTTCTCCCACCACCCGGGCCAGGCCCCTCCTGCCCACCTGGGCTGCCTGTCATTGCTGGGGCCCGTTTCTCTGCGGGAAGCGAGCCAGGCTGTTTGCCCATCCGGTGTCACCAGAGGTCTTTGCAGGGAGGAGAAGCGGGCTTAGACAGGAAAGGAGAAAGGGACTTTCTGTGAATCTTTTCCCAGTCTTTCCTATTGGGGGGCAAAGGGAGTGGGCCCCAATTTTCTCTTCTCAAAAGGAGAGGCATGCTCAGCAGGGCACAGGGCTGTGCCAGGGACACAGCAGGGAGGAGGATGGGGTGGCACAGAGCCATGGCAGGTGGCAGGGAGCTGGGGCAGGTGGCACAGCAGGTGGTGGAGAGGTGACACAGAGCTGGGTCAGGTGGCGTAGCTGGGGACAGGAAGGTGACCCTGAGTTGATGCATGGTGGCAGGTGGCACAGCTTGGGACAGGGCAGTAACCCCGAGCTGATGCATATGTGCAGGGGCAGAGGGCACAGCTGGGGACAGGGAGGTGACCCTGAGCTGATGCATATGTGCAGGGGCAGGGAGCACAGCTGGGGACAGGGAGGTGACCCCGAGCTGTTGCATGGTGGCAGGGGCAGGTGGCACAGGTGGGGACAAGGAGGTGACATGAAGCTGATGCATATGTGCAGGGGCAAGTGGCACAGCTGGGGACAGGGAGGTGATGGTGAAACAGAGCTGGTACATGGTGGCAGGTAGCACAACTGGGGAAAGGGAGGTGACCCCGAGCTGATGCATGGTGGCAGGGGCAGAGGGCACAGCTGGGGACAGTGAGGTGACTTTGAGCTGATGCATGGTGGCAGGTAGCACAGCTGGGGATGGGGAGGTGACCCTGAG
>NW_020449752.1:1466393-1489411 GCF_003343035.1 Apteryx rowi
CGGGCCAGCCCTGCCCCGCCCCGGCCGGGCCGCCCGGCGGGCGGAAGATGCTGCGCACCGGGGGCCGGTAGTACTATGATTTGGTATGTGGCCGCTTTGGTAGCAAGTGTGCTCGGCGCCCGCGGGCTGCCCGTCCAAGGTGAGTGGGGCGGCGAGTGCTGCTCCCCCCGGGCTGCGCCGCGCCGGGGCTCCCGGGGTTCCCGGCGCGCCGGCGAGGCCGTTGGAGCTTGCCCCCCGTGTGCTCCGGGGGAGGGGGGGCTTGCACCGGGGAGCATGCACGGCGGGGGGGGACATGCACCGGGGGGGGCTTGCTGCGGAGTGGGGGAGCGCGCCCGGGGGTTTTGCACCGATGGGGACTTGCTGCGGGGTGGGGGGAGCGCGCCCGGGGGGTTGCAGCGGCGGGCAGCTGGCCCCGCGGTGCGGGTGCGTGGGGCGCGCTGCGGCTCCGCGCAGGGTCTGCGTCCTCCTCGGCGAGGGTGAGGGCGAAGGACTCGAGCTGTTGYGGCCGCGGCGCGATGCAGCGGGGCTCCTGCGCCTTTCGGAAGCCGTCCTGCGGAGGGAGCTGCGGGGGCGCCCCACGCGTGGCCACCAGTTTGGGGGGCGGCCGGTAGCGGGCGGCTGCCGGCGGTGCAGCGCTGCAGCCTCCGGGCCCGTCCGCCCCTCCCCTCGGGGGAAGTGATGAGCGGGGGGCACCGTCCCGCGGCGTTGCTCTCTCCCCTTTCCTTCTCCAAGGCTGGGGGCGGCAGCAGGCAGCGGCCCCCGATGCTCGGAGGGGAGCAGCGGAGTTTGCCCTTCTCTGCCGGGCTCTGCCCTCTGCCTGTGTGGGCAAGGGGAAATGCAGAAGGACTCGCCCCCTTCCCTGCTTTTCTTCCCCTCCAGTGCCTCGGCCGTGCCTGGCTCTCGCTCCTGCCCCCAGGCTTTTGGGGTGATTTTGTTCCTTGGGACCTTGGTGTCTCTGTCTAACTGCGGGTGGCCACCCTCCTTCCTCCCCCATTCTGGCATTGATGCTGACTGCTCTCCCCGGGTAAACTGAGGCACAGGGTTGTCCAAGGTCAGGAGGGAGACAGTGGTGGGAATAACCCTGATTTTCCTGCTCGGGCTTCTTTTCCCTTAGCTGCCAGTCACTTCCGTCCCTCCCTCCCCCCGCAGCAGTCCCTGCAGGTGGAAGGTGAGCTGCATGCTGTCTGCGCTCGGCTGCTGATGCAGCACGGTCTCCTGAGCCCGCCAGCCCCACCAGGCTTCCCAGCCGCGGCACGGGGAGCGTGCCCTGCTCGGGCAGCTCGTCCAGAGGGCGACTGCCCTGTTTGCCTGAGCGCTGAGGTGCGGAAGGGGTCGGTACCCGGGCTGGGGCCCGGGGAGCGGCGCCGTGCGCTTGTAATTCAGCCCTGCCCGTGGGGATGTGGTGGTTGCCAGCAGAAAGCAATGCCTGGCTAACAGCCACTGCTGCTCTTCCCTCCCCGCAGCGCAGGGGAATACTGCCTCGCAGGCGCTTCCTCGGCAATCGCGGGCGGGCTGGGAAGGCGTCTCGCCACACGCTGGGACGCCCGCAGTGCCTGCCGCGGCGTGGGCGCGCCGGAGAGGGATTCCTCGAGCTTGTGATGTGCTTGCGGATGGATGGATGTGAGCAGGAGAGCCTCTGCCCCTCCGCACGCTGCCGCGGTCTGGGGCCGGGCATCCTGCATCCCCAGCACCAGCGTCCTGCCTTGCGGCCGGCTCCGCGCAGGGGGCTGGCTGTCGTGCAGCAGGCGGCGTGGGATGCGGGATGGGGTTGCTCACCCACGGCTGCCCTGTTGGTGTGATGGGTCACTCGCTCGCTGTGCCTGGGGCTGGTTTCAAGCCGCAGCCAGCTGCTCCCTCTCTGAAATGCATCCTGCAGTGTGGCAAGGCAGGAATTTGCAGCAATGGTTGTAGAGGGAACCCCTGCCTCTCGGAAGAGCAGAGCAGGGAGGTCGGTGCCTGGGAACTTTGGCTGCTGAGAAATGCCCTTTGCGGGTCCAGCACATCCTGGAGAGGGCTCTTGAACCATGCAAGTGCCGTGGGGTGGGCGCTGGACGGGGGCAAGTGGGCTGCCGGGGGCCGCGGATGCAGGGGTGTGCGTACGGGGAGGTGCGTACGTGCTGAATGAGTGTGCTGTGAGTAATGCGTGGGTGGGCGCTGTGCGTACTGGTGAGGGGGCGCTGCGGGCCAGCCTGTGCCTGCGGGGGGACCGTGTGGGGACAGGGAGCTCGCAGGAGTCGTGGCAGCTGGAGCAGCCCCTGAGCCCCCGCGTCCTCCCCTGCTGGGGAAAGCAAAGCTGCCCCCAGGGTCCTGGGGCTGGATGGGGGGCTGGAAGGCAAAGCAGAGGCTGGCTGGTGGGGATGACCCCTGGTGTCCCCTCAGTCCTTGTGCTGCGGGGGCAGAGGTTTGCTCCTGCTGCAATCACAGCCACTGGATGCAGGAAACTTTCTGCATGGTGTTTGGCTAGGCAAAAGCCAGGGGCTCCCGTGGGTGGTTGTCAAACCCCATCGCGTGGGAGTGACTGGAGGCAGCGAGGATGCAGCTGCAGGAAGGAGCCCGGAGCCCGCAGCACGTGCCACGTGGCTGGTGGCAGGGCACAGTGGGGTCTGCCAGCATCCCCTCKGCTGTCCCGCTGTCCCCTGGGGAAGGCTGGCTGTGGGCATCCCCTGGGCTGGTCGTAGTGCCTCTGYCCGGGGAGCTCTGCTTTGCCTGGCGCACCGGGAGACGTGTGGGTTTGCTCTTTGCCYGTAGCGCTGCTGGCTCTTTCTCGGTGCCCTGCAGTGGCCGCTGGTCTGGCTTGACCTCAGCCGTCCCTGCAGCGTGTCTGTCCTGAGTCACTGGTCTGAGCGCCTAAGGGCAGTGCAAGTCACTGTTGTGGCTCGCCTTGCTTCCCTGCTCTTCTCAGCTCGCTTTCCGCCTCCTCCTGGGCTGGCCACCCTCTCCGGAGGGGCCTTTCCCTGCACGTGAGCCGTGGCGGCTGAGGGGACGCGGGGCAGGCTGAGACCCCTTCCCTCTGCCCCACGTAGGGCACCGGATGCTGTTTTGGGAGAGCCCTGACTGGGCTTGCTCTCTGGGCTGRAGGTCTGCCCTTTGGGAGAGGGGGCCGTGGCCTTCCTCCCTATGCCTTCCCCTCGCAGAAATGCGGTGGGCTTGAAGCAGTGCCATACGAGCAAGTAGTCCTTTTGCCTTACGAGGCTTTCCGAGGGCTTTCCGAGCGTTAATCCGCTCAGTGAGGGAAGGAAGGAGTGTTATCCTCCTCTTAGAGCGGGGGGAGGAGAGCTGAGCACAGGCAGGGCTGTGACAGTCCTGGGGCACGTTGTGAGTTGGTGTTGGAGGAGGGATCTGGACTCATGGCGTTCCTTGTGGTGCCGTGACGCTAGGGGATTTCCTCTGTCTCCCATGAGCTTGACGTGGAGTTGCACAGCGTTCCCGCAAGAGGAAATGCTCCTGGATCTGGCTGTCACGGCTTGCCTTGGATACCAAGGATGGCTTGACTTGGCGAACTGCGCCAGCCCTGGCGAGGCTCCCATTGAAGGGGTCCCTCAGACCGTGGCGGGTTGCGGTTGCAGCTCCGACCTTTGCTGCGCGGAGCTGCTTGTCTCCACGCAGCTGTGGTGGAGCCCGCCTTTCCGGAGGGCTGCTCTGCTCTTGGCATCTGCTCTGCTGAGCATCAAGTTGTTGATAGGGCACCTGGAGCCGAAGACCTAAAGGCTTGGCGGGAGGGAGATGGCCTGTGTTGCACGAGAGGACTGGTGCCGCTCCTGGAGGTGGAGCTGCTCATTCACCGTGGAGGGATTTGGACTGGAAGCCACCTGCTTTGGCACGTGCTTCTGCCAGAGCTGGGCATCTCACCGCGTTCATCTGGCAAGGGGCTGCTTTGGCACTGGGGCTAGCCAAGGGCTTCTAGGGGTTGGCTCAGCTCCTGTGTCCATCCTTTCCCAGGGGATTTTGCTGATCTTGACCTGTTGGATGGGAGCATGTGGGGGCTGAGAAGGGCAGTAAGGGATGTGTCTGTCTTGATAGTAGATGTGGCTTGGTGATGGATTTTTGCAGTGATGCTTTTCTTGCTCAGTTGCCTTTTGATGTAGAAATGCAGGTTACCCTGATGGATGGATCCTGCAGACCTTCTCTGTTCCTCTCCAGAGCTGCTGCGGGGAAGGTTAACTCTAGTTAACCTTGGCTTGAGGGTGGAAAAGAGGCCTTAAAGATGGGTTATTGCAGTCCCTTCCTATGCTGATGGGGATCTTTCCCTCTTCCTTCCTACGCAATAGATGTCTCCAGAGCTTGGGTCCCCTGGAGATCAGCTGGCCTTGAGAGCACTAATGAAAAATAACTTCATTGCTCCTGCCTCACACTGTAGAAGCTGGCGTTGGTGGGAGGATTGTCTGAGCCAGGAACAGCATGATTCAGGAGCTGCTGGCGGGCATCTCAGCTGTCAACATGCAGAGCATTTGCATCAGAGTTATTAGTTCTAGGGTTGTAAAAGCGCCGGGGYTGGAGCAGGTGTCAGCATGGCTTGGGTTTGCATGCGCTGCTTGGTGGGCCAGGGCAGCGCGCACAGGCCGCACGCGCTTACCGGCGTGCTGCGGCTCTGGCTGTGCCCCGCTCGCGCCGCCTCTCCTGGGTCTGCCCGTGCACGCTCCCCGTGTCCTGCTGCAGCCGCTCCGCTCGGAGGTGCGCGGCGGGCGCTCGGGGGGGGGCTGCTGGACAGGCGGTGGCGCGCGGGTAGCTGCCGGTTGCTGGGAGATGGCTCCCGGGAGATGCCCGGCCGAGTGGCTCCCGCTCGGCGGCTGCTGCTGCTTGCGCTCTCCCAGCCCCCCCCCAGCCGCGATGACTGCTGAGTTGGACCTGCGTCACCTTGGGCAAGGTGGTGTCCCCTTGCAGGACGGTCGTCCCCTTGCAGGACGTCCTTCGCCCCTCCAGTCCCCGTGGAGGGGCAGCGGCAGGGCTCGCGCCGGCCGTCTGGGCGAATCCGGCGGCCGCGACCCCGGTGCGCGCGCTGCTAAGCTCGTCCCCTCCAGCTAATCCCGCTCCCTTCCCCTGCGCCGCCTCTCGCCGCGTGACCTTGAGGCAAGTCACTTGACCTATGCGCGTCGCAGTCAATCCATCTGGAAAATCAGGTTTAAAATGCAGGAAGGGCGCTAGAACCCAGATGCTGCTTTTGAGCTGGGGGAGGGGGCGGCACGGTGGCGGAGGGGTGGGCGATCGCGGCCCCGCGGGGAGGCAGGCGAGCGGCGGGGTGGGGGCACAGCTTGCAGGACAGGCCCGGTTTCTCGGTCATTTCTTAGCTGAGTGAGCAGCTAATTGCAGCTTTCCGCTGCGTGGTTTCTAACTGGCTGAGCCCCCCGCGCGTCCCCCGCCAAGCTGTCGCGCTGCCATGCGTGCTATGATCCGGCACGGCCGCGGGAGGCRGGGAGACGGGGTGCTGCGGCCGCGCTGCTTTGCGGTCCCCCGCGGTCGGGCAGGCACGGGGCAGGCGGGTGGCAAGGCAGGTCCGGATGGGCACGGTGCCTCCGTCCCYGTCGGYAGGGGTGCGGGGAGGTTCGAGGCTCCTGGGGCTCYGGTYGGTGGGGAAAGCGCGTCGCCGYGCCCCTGATGAGCAGGGACGTGTCTCTCGGGGCTCRTTTCCGGATGGCAGCAGGGCGCTGACCCGTTCGCTAACGAGCTGCTGCTGGTGAAGGGCCCTGCGCGCGTCCCGGTGCCTCGGCGTCCTGGYGACCTTGCGTGACTCCTGCGGAGGTGCTGCCTGCGCATGACGTGATGGCTCCGGTGTGCTCGGCACTATGGAAACCTCCTCCCGAGCAGCCTCCTGGGCTGGCAGCGCGGCGTTACGGCCGTCGGCAATGTGGGGAGGGGGGTTTATCGTAGCAGCACTGCAGGGCTTCCCGGGAGGCAGCGCAAGTGGCGTTTGAGGTGCCGGCGCGCTAGGCGAGGCGCGTGGCCCAAGGACCTCCAGGTGTTCGAGAGCTCTTCAGCCTCGCGTTGTCCTTGGAGCGACCCTGTTCTCGCGCAGGGAGCAGCAGGCAGAGCGTTGCTTCCTTCTCGGCTCCAGGACGTGGGAATCGAGGCTCAGCCCTTCCTCTAACCTTGAGGCACCAGGAGCCCTGAGCTTTTATTCCCTCGCCCCTTCTGAAAAACACCGTCCCCCTCTGTGAGGTTAAGCTGGCTGTGCTGGAGCGGGCAGAGTTTCCAGGTCCTCTTTGCCATCATCCGTGTGGCCTTTAGCCCCAAGGTCAGCGTTTATTGCTGCTATAAACTGAGGCAAGGGGTCCTTGCATTTGGAAATTTGTTCTGCCGCGGCCGTGTCCTTCTCGGCAGGCTCGTGTGGCGCCTGTCCCGTAGGAAACATCCCGCTTCAGTGAGYGCATGCCACTTGTTGAGTATATCCCCCCGTCTTCATAGCTCCCCTGCTTCAGCCAGCTCCTGGGTGTTGCCTAGCTATGTCCTTGCTTCCCTCCTCTTGGCGCAGGAGGAATTGAAAGCCGAAGCTTAGGTGAGGGTCTTCCCAGCCTTGGCGTAGTCGTCTTCAGCCCTTGGGGGGAGCCTTGCAGTGGCGCTGTCTTTACGTGATGGCAGTCTTCCCTCTTCCCTTTGGGATGTGTTCAACTCCACCTCCACATCTTGTATTCTTGCCTCCTGGCACACAACATACTCTTATTTTTCCTGGATCCGAGTTGGTGACAAGGCCTGTTGATTAGTTTTTGGCTTTTTTTTTGTTTTGTTTTCCTTGCAAGGTGTCCCCAGTTTTGTGTGAGCTTTGGATTTTGTGAGATTGCTGTGTTTCTCTCTGTTTCTGACCTTGTTTCAAAACCACAGGTTAAGCTCTGAAACCCCCTAAGCTTGGCTGGAAAATCAAGTGAGTTTAAAAATACACTTTGTTTGCGCTCTGTTTCTTCTGGCGTCTGCGGGTTGTTTTCAAGCATTTCTCTACAAATGTGAGGGTGCGAAACTTTTTTTTTTGTTTAATTGAAAGCTGCAGTTCTCATTATTTATATGCTTTCAGGAGCTGGGACTTTAAGGAGAACTTGGACGTGGTGTGGTCAGGAGCAGCGGGAGCTGGGAGTAGGCATCTCTTAGTACAGGCTGTAAGCGCAATATTTATGGGTTGGGAAGGGGCAATGTGCCCATTCTGCAGACTCAATGGGTGCCTGTAAAACATAGCTTTGTTGCTCCCTAACTGAGCTGTCGCAGCGCTGGCGAGTAGCTGAGCGCTGTCTGCTTTCCCTTCTGGAAAGAGGGGACAGGAGGGCACTTAGGTGTTCCTGGGTTCATGCGTGTAAGGACCAGTTTGTGACTACTGTTGAAGATGGAGTGAACTCCCCTGATCTTTCCTCCCTCTGCTTGGCTTCTCCCAGGACATCTCCAGCCCCACGGTGCCCCTGGAGAGGGGAGGTCACCGGGCTGGGACTTTCATTTTGGGTGGAAGCTATGGATGTGGAGGCAGCAGAGCTTTCCTGGGAGGGGATACATGAAGGTCTCCCCTGACAAGGGGAGGGCGCGAGGGGGCYGGTGGCRTGGAYGGTTGGCTGCTGGGCAGAGCACCCYGCTCCCTGCAGGACCTGGGTGCTCGTTAGCTCTCGTGGCTGTCAGTCAGCCTTGCTCATGTGGAGGTGAAGCTTAGCCAGGCGTGCAATTACCCACCGGCCTTTTGATTAGACACCGGCGCTGCAAGCTGCCAGGAACTGACCTATTTTCCTCTGCTCACGTTCTTGCGCTTCCAGTCCAGAGGCCGTGGCCAGGCATGTGCACGGCGCTGGGCCCTRCCGCCCCGTCGGYGCAYGGGTAAGCTGTGGRCTCCTGCTGGCAGCTCRCACGCGTTCGYATGCCTCGTGTTGCTCTGGGCTCTSCARGTCCCAGGGGCTGGGCTCTCTCCTCTTGGGGTGTGCTGAGGTGCGTTGGGCTCTTCCCTCTCTTTCCCGGGAGCAGAGAGGGAATTTCRGCCCTTACCATGCCTGTTGTGCATCTCTGGGTGCGACCCAAGCAGRCATGGCCAAACGGCTTTCAGATGGACTTGGCTGTCGCTCTTGGATGAGCTGGAGATGAGGCTGCTRGCGTGAAACCCCAGTAGGTCCCTCTCCTTTGGGTTTGCTCGTTCAGTCTCTTGCTCGGTCGCTCGCTCTCCCCCTTCTCGCCATCCATTCTGTYCCTGTTTTTCACTTCTCCTTCTGTTAGCGTCTTGGCGCGCTCGCTGTGTTTGTGGCCTCGCTCAGCTGTTCACGCAGCCCTACTCCCCYGTGCGAGCTAATGAGCTGGGTTTGAACCCCCGCGTCGCCCGCGGGCGGGGAGTCCCCCTGCCTCGGCAGCCTCCCCGCGCCGGCCGGGGTGGGCTCCCTTGGGCCCGTTCAGCGGGAGCGTGGCTGGGTCCCAGTGTCCCTGCAGGTGGTGGTGTCCTTGGCTTGGGGTCTTGGGGCTTCCTGCTTGGCCTGTCCCTGGAGATGTGACCCGCTGGCTCTTTGACTTGTTGCCTCTGGTTTGCAGAGGGGCTGCGGTTCTCGGAGCTGGTAGCTGGCTCCGGGTGTTGGGCGTTGGGTCTTTGCATGAAGCAGGAGGTGCTGGAGTCACCTTCATAGGACAGGTGACTGGCAGTGTGGCAGCAGGACCTCCCTGGGGCCCACCACTGTAGCGTCAGGGCATGTGGCATCGGACGGCTCATGGCAAATCCCTTCTCAAGCAGCGTGCTTCTCCAGCTTTGCAGATGCTGCTGCGTGTGCATAGGTGGCCTTAGCTCCATTTGGCATGTAGGAACTGAAAGCCGCCGTCCCATCCTGGTCTTGAAGAGGTGGTGGTGGGCTCGGGCGGGCTGAGGGCTTTGGGAACGTCTATCTACCCCCTCAGAGAGGACAGGTGGAGAGGCAGGCACTGCGGTGAAAGGGGCAAGGTGCTAGAGCAAGCCGCCTCTTCCCTCCCAGGCAGCGAGGAGCTGCTCCTGCGCTTTATTTTATTTTCTCCCCTTTTGTGCTGAGAAGCCATTAAAGGCGTGAGCAGAGATTAAATTACTGACTTCCTTCCTGTCAGCAGGGCTTGCGAGGAAGGGCCTCGAAATCCAATCTCATTGCCGGCAAGCGGGAGCTGCTAATGGCCCGGGGAGGTGCAGGGCTGGCAGGGAGCGCCCGAGGCGGGGATCAGTCGGCTGGCTGGCCCCCGCCGCGGAYGGGTTAGCTGGCAGGCTCCGTCCATCCTCGCCGGCACAGGGAGACGTCTTGGGTCTCCATCGGCCGTGGGCACGGCAGCTGGGCGGCTGCTCCCCTTGAAGGTCTGGGTGCCCCGGGGAGGTGCCCGTGCTCCGCGGCATCCCAACGGGAGCACGTGCAGCGTTGTCTGCCCGCTCCGCAGGTGAATGGAGGGTGGGTGTGGACGGGAGCCGGGGAGYGTGCCAAGACGCAGCGAGTCCATCCGGCGCTGGCCGGCCTCCAGCGGCGCCGGGGCGATGCTGCAGCTGCTGTGTGCCGGTGAGGGCTYGGATGGGCTCCGAGCTGCTGTGCTGGCCAGGGGCGCTGGGGACCTGCTCCTCCCGGCTCGGGCGAGATGGGTGCTTGGGCCTGGGGAGCTGGGGAAGAGCTTGTCCTTGGATGCTCTTGAGCTGCATGCAACAGCTGCCGTCCCCGGGAAGCAGAGAGGGACCGTGGGCAGGGCAGGGGGAATCCTGGTGCCTCCAGTGCCATCTCCTCCCTGCCGGAGGAGCTCGTGGCTTGCCCTGGTGAGCTCGGAGGCTGCCTGAGGCCGAAGGCTGCTCCGGCCTCGTAATGCCYGGTGCAGGCTCCTCCCTGTGCCGCAGGCTCCCGCTGGACACGTGCAACGTGCTGCCGCAGCTCGGCCCCGGAGCAGACCAGCGCAGCTCGGCTCCCGCCTGCCCCCGTGCATAGGGGTGCTGGGGAGGGGTGCTTGCTGCATGCACCGAGGGGGCCCTGGGGTGCGGGTGGGGGGCAGGCCGGGTGCTTGCGCCTCTTCCCCAGCACGGCGAGGCTCGGCACAGCAGGGAAGAGCTGACAGCCCCTCCTCTGCTGACAAGGCGCGAAAGCCGGAGCTCATCGGCAATGCAGCGATAATGAGGCCCAGCGAGGTGCAAGCGTGGCATGGCGGTGGCGTGAAGGGAGACGGGGCTGTGTGGGGGAGGCAGGAGAGCGGCTGGGTGTGTTTGCACACCTTGCGCCTGTGCGCGCGGCCGTCCCTGCGCCAGCCCTGCCAGCCGCCGCCGGGATGGCGCCTGTGCCCGGCAGGTACGTGGCCCTGCAGGACCTACCTGTGGCAGAGCCGGAGGGGAGAGGCGTCTCGTGTGCCTGCTTGCAGCAGGCGTGCAATGCGGCGAGTCTCCTCGCTGCCTGCCCCACGCGTGCTCCTCGCCAGCAGCTTATGTCCCTGCACCTTTGCACCCCGATGTCCCCCTTCCCTCTGCCCAGCCCACCCCGTTAAACAGCCGTAATCCGGCCCCGGAGCCCTGTGTGCCGGTGCCGCAGGGCTGCGGGGAGCGGGGGCACCCGGCTGGGCGCAGGGCTGGGCTGTGCTCGCCTGCGGACGTGCACCTTGCAGCGGGGAGCCGGGCTCGGGCTGCGATCCCTCCGCGGTCCGGCTGCCASCCCGCTCCCCCTCCTGCCGGGGCGCTCGGATGGTAAGCCTGCCGGGTGGCACGGAGCGGGCCTCTTGCCGGTGCGCGCTTGTGCCGGAGCCAAAAATAGCCGGTGATGCTCGGCTCCCGCGGCGGGGAAGCAGTGATGTCACTCCCCGCCAATCACCGGCAGCCCTGCGGAGCAGAGCGGAGGAGTGGGAACGTGCTTCCCCGAACATCCCTCCCCGAACGTCCCCCTGCGCAGGAGGCAGCAGCCGCTTGCGGGTGGCTGCCGGGGGGGAGAGAGGGGGTCCTGCCTCGCCTGGCTGGAGGAGACGGGCTCAGCTCTGGAAGCCCCCGTGTGCCCTGGGCCCTGCYGTGCCGCTGCCTCCCGGGGAAGGGCCTTCCCGGGGTTTTGCCGTAGGGCGCAGCCCTGTGGGGTGTGGGTCGCCCTCCCGGCACAGGGAGGAGGGAAGGGGCCGGCGCGTGGGTTTCCCAGCCCCGCGGCGCCTTTCCGAGGGGCTGCGACGGGGAAAGGGGCCGGCTCAGCGCCTCGCGGTGCCGTGCTGCGGGGAAGGGAGCTGCTGCGGCGCCCCGCGCTGCAGGAGCGGCGTCGGGATGCGCCTGGTGCCCTCGGGAGCGCGCTGCGTCGGGGGCCCTCGGGCAGGGCCGCCCTGGTGCTTTTGGCTGCGCTGAGCTCTGAAACCCTCCCCGCTGCCTGGGTCGTGCCGACTCAAGCCAGGCTTTTCCCTGCTCCGGCTGCCGGGCATGTCGGTGGCTTGTCCTTTCTCAGGGCTTTGTGCCCGTCCGAAGGTGGGAGCTGCCTTTCTGCAGGGGATGAAACGGGGCAGGGAGGCGAGTGGCGTCATGGGTGGCCTGGGGCTGGGCACCTCCCGGGGCTGGGCCGCTGTCTGCTGCTTTGAAAGTCACGCTGAGGACGCCGAGCTTTCTTTGCTGATGAAAAGAGCAGGATGATAACAGGACGGGGCCGTGCTCAGAGCCGCAGCCAGGGTGGAGCAATGCCTTGGCGTAACGCTGAGACCGAAGCGAGGTTAATGACCCCCAGCCAGGCACTGGACGGAGCGCTCGTGGGACCAGGCAGGAGGAGCAGGGTGCCAGACTCGAACCGCAGGTCGCAGCCGGCTTTCAGGCCTGGGGCTCCTGGTGAYGTCTGGGAAGGAGCAGGCTTTGCCGGAGCGAGGCGGCTCCCGGGGCTCGGGCACAGCCAGGCCTGGGTGCCTGGGCTGGCGGGTTCCCGCGGGAGAGCCGGATCCGAGGGGATGCCATAGTTGCGGGTCCCTTGGCCRTGCATTGCTTGGTGCTCGCTCCCGGGGCGGCTGGTCCCACTCAAGGCTTTTCTGCGGAGTGGCTGCTTTTGGGGAGGGCTGTTCCCAGGCAGGATGTGGGGCACAAGCCGAATAGCCTTTTCCCATGCCCGGAGAGCAAGATGGCCCTGGAGGTGTTGGTGGGTTGGGAGCAATGCTGCGCTTCCTGCGTGTACCCTCTGTGAGGGGACGGGAGGCAGCCCGGGAGCAGGGCGCCGGGGAAGGATGTGTGCCGTTGGGCATCCCCCTGGGTTAGGGGTGGGGGAGGCCTGCAGACGACACCCATCCCTGAGCCGGGTGGGTGCTTGTCTGAGGCGACCGGGGACGCCGGCTGGGCAGGGCGACCGGCTCCATCAAAGGCTCTCCTCGGCAGCGTGAGTCACCGGCTGCCTGGGAGCAGGCATCGTCTCCCCTTGGTGCGCCAAGGGTTGGCATTTTGGCTTTCCAGGTGGTCCTTGCTCTCGGGCTACCGCAGGTGCACTGGTCCGGCCGTGTTTCCCCGCGTGAGCGACGGGCAGTGATGGGAGCTGCTGCTGCTGCTGCGACGTGGCTGACGGGCACCGTTTTCTYCTTTCTCCCTTTGCAGGTGCCCACGGCTCAAGGGAGGAACCCGAGTTTGTGACCGCTCGCGCTGGCGAGAGCGTGATCCTGGGATGCGACGTCATCCACCCGCTCACGGGGCAGCCCCCTCCCTATGTCGTGGAGTGGTTCAAGTTCGGCGTCCCCATCCCCATCTTCATCAAGTTTGGGTTTTACCCTCCCCATGTGGACCCAGAGTATGCAGGTCAGTGCGGACGGGGGGCGCTGGGCACGCAGGGCTGGAGGGCGCCGGGAGGCGCGCCAGACCCCCGGCTGCCCCGCACGGCTGTCGGGGCCGGCCGYGGCGGCGGTGGTCTCGCTGTTCGGCGCAAGGCTCGGCTCAATCTGCTCCTCYGTAGGAAATCGCGCTCGCTCTGCCTCTCATTGCATTCTTTCCACCCAGTTGGTTTTAATTAAGCAGCAGCGCTAGGAAGCCAGCTGGGCTGTGTGGGACGGGAGCAACCGAGGCAGAGAAACCAAGGGTGACGYGTGGTGGCAGTGGCGGCTGCTGCTGCTGCTCACGGGAGCAGCTGTGAGCCTTGGGGTGATGCCCTGGGAGCAGGGCACGGGCTCGGCCGCCTCAGGGAGACTCCTTCCCGTCCTCCTCCGTGCTGGAGCCAGGGATGCATGCCAGGTGGAGGTGGAAGGTGCCTCCTGGAGGTGCGGAGCCCACGTGGCTGCTCTCCAACGTGCCACCTTCCCCATGTGGCCTGTGGCTTCTGGTGGCAACTCTGAGGGCTGAGATGGGCTCAGGGCTGGTTTCTCCGTTCCCTTATGAGTCCTTGCCCTTCTGCTGAAACTGTTGGCCTGGGGGATGTTCAGGTGGGAAGGGTATGAGCACATGTCMCTAGAGCCTGGGCTGAGACCCACCAAACTCGGCTCGTGCATGAGCTGTGCTGAAGCTCAGTCGCTCCTGCGCCGAGGTGCAGTCCGGGGCGGAGGTTTTGGCTGTCTCGCTGCCAGTCTGGTTCCCCCGGCTGCATGCGGGTTCAGCCCGGGGCAGCCGAGGGGTGTTGCCAGCAGGGTTGGTGGAGGCTGACCTGCTTTTGGGAGGCTCCCAGGCCGGGGAAAGGGCTCTGGGGCACGTCTGCTTGAAGGCTGTACCGGAGCCAGCCCGYGCGCGCGAGCAGAAGGCCTCTGTCACGGCGAGCAGACGCCGCTCGAGGTGCATTAGCTTGCTGCGGCAGCTTGCTCGTCCCTCCCGAGACGGGCAAGCGCGGCGCGCCGGCTGCGAGCGGCCACGCGGGTCCTCGCCTGCCGGCGCCCATYGCCCCGTGCAAGGGCTCGTGGCCGGCGGGATGGGTGACGCTCAAAGAGCCCCCAAATTGGGGAGGGTGCGGGGTGCCTGCTCCCGGACCGGTGGAGAGCCTTGTGCAGCGCTGAGCCGGTGCCCGCGGGGCGTCACGTCGCGGCGCCGGGGGCTGACGGGGCCGCGCTCTCTCCGCAGGCCGGGCCAGCCTTCACGACAAGGCGTCGCTGCGCATTGATCAGGTGCGCTCGGAGGACCAGGGCTGGTACGAGTGCAAAGTGCTCATGCTGGACCAGCAGTACGACACCTTCCACAACGGCAGCTGGGTGCACCTCACCGTCAACGGTGAGTGCCCGCGGGCGGCTGTGCCGCCTGCCTTCGCGGGCGTCGCTCGCGGGCTCGGCGGACCGGGAGGCCGAGTCGAGTGCCTCCGCGGGGCAGCTTGCGTGCATTGGCCTAAACCAAGCTTTGCCCTCCGTTTCTGCTCCGCTGCTGTTACTGCTTAAGCCCGGAGATGGCCTGTGGGAAAATGCGCAAGGGGTTGGGATGCTGCTTGCTCCGGGCGCTCTGCCTGGAGCGCAGGGACACCTTGGTGTGCCGCCAGCTGGAGTAACGAGCCAGCCGTGGAGAGATAACACCGGGGAACGGGGGTGTGAAGGTCCAGGAGGACAGAGAGGAGCAGAGGCTTGGGGGACATGTGTCCCTGCATTGGCCTAGGTGTTGGGAGGCACAAGGAGCTTGCTGAGCAGAGGCGAGGAGCGGCGTTGCAATGGGATTTGGGGGAAAAAGCAGCTCCTCTCCCTCACTACGCCTCGGGCAGCCTGTGCGCACCCGTGCAGTGAGCGAGACCTGCAGCTGGCCCGCCTGAGCTTTGGTTGCTCTTTGGTGGAGGCATCGTGGGGCAGGAGGCATCTGGGGAGATGGGGTTCCCGCTGCGGCCCTGCTCYGGCCGGGGTGGCAGTGCCCTGGGAGCGCCGTTCCCCAAAGCACGGCGGGCATGCGTGGCTGGCACCTTGCTGCAGGTCTGCGTGCAGGGTCAGCTCTGCACGGGGTTTCTCTTGAAGCCCTGATTGATGCCGGGCGTAGATTGTATCTGCACCTTAAAAGGAGAAGGAAAAAAAAATGAGAGAGAGCAAACTTTGTAATTACGTAGTGTAATTATGTGAAGCTTGTTTAAAGGAAAAACATCAAGAAATGGGGCTGGGCATGAATCTCCTCTTCTCTCAAACCYATCATAAAATCAAATCTTTATTTTCTTGAAATTCAGATTTACTTAAATTGCGTTTTCATTTTATTAACGCTGCGTATTAAACTAATTAGTGATTTCTCGTTCTCCACATCAGGCGGCGGCGGCGTTATTTTTAGCCCAGGCGGAGCAGCGGTAGGGCCGTACCTCTCCCTTTGAAGCAGGACGCGGTGATGTGGCTGGAGGAGCGGCGCGAGGGCTGCTCCCAGCCCCTCACCGCCCGCCTTGCCTGACCTTGAGCGTTTTATTTAACCTTTAGCGGGGACGTTTGCGCTGCGGCATGGCGTAGAGCTCCCGGATCGAGCTCGCTTAGCGAGCGGGAGCTTTGGGAGCGGCGCCGTGCCGGTGGCTCCCTGCCTGCCCGGCTGCTCCCTCCTGTCCCTCTGCCTGCAAAAAAGGTACGAGGTGCCCCGGCGCTGTGCTAGCAGCGTCTGCAAGTCCTCTGAGGCCAGCTCGCGGGGTGCTGGCTTTGGTTTAGCGGCTCCCATCTGGAGCCCCGGCATCCCCCGGGCAGCCCGTCTGCCCCCGTGGCCGTCCTGGGCTCTTGGCCTCGGCTCTTTTTGCGGAACCTGTCGTTTTCTGGAGTTTTGTACAGCGCTGAGTGCACAGGGACTTAATAGCAAAATAATAACCGTAATCCTCGAGGTCTGTGGAACTGCTTTCAGGGGGAGGGCTTTGGCTTCCCCGAGCGCATTAGAACACTTAATTTTCTTAGGGGAAAATAAAAATCATTTTGGGAGAAACAAAATATAATTCTCTTTTTCCGAGCAGATTAAATTGCCAACCTGTCTTCCTCGAAAGTGGGCTTTAACAACTGCTGGTAATTAGGGGCGGGCTGTAATCCTGCCAGCCTCTTTAATCAGGAAGGAGTCTTTCGATCTGCACTGCGGTGTTTTCTTCTGTTTTGACAATAGCGAGTTAAGATACAATGGGGAAAAGTCGCACGGTGCCCCGGAGCCAAGGGGGGGGGGGCGGGTTACAGCTTGGGGAGGATGGGGCTTTCCTCCCCGCGTCCTGCGCGGGGCGGCCGGGGGTGCCGCTTGCGCGGCGTGCCTTGGTGCCGCGCGGGTACCTAGGGATGCGCCGGCAGCGCTGAGCCCCCCCCGGAGCTCTGCGGCSGAGGTGGGGGGCGACCCGCGAGCGGGCGGCTCTGCCCCTGAGCCCCTGCACAGCGCGGGGCCGCTGGGGACGGCTGCTGCCGTGTCGGGGCAGACGGGGCACGGCTGCGTTTCTGGCTCGGCTCCAGCGCCTGACCGCAGACGGCCCCAGTCCTTGCGCCCTCCTTTCCGCAGCGTGGGCCGCGGGGACGGGGCGGGCGGCGCGAAACGCCGGGCTCACGCCGGTGTCCGTGTCCCCTGCAGCTCCCCCCACGTTCACGGAAACGCCGCCGCAGTACGTCGAGGCCAAGGAGGGCAGCAGCGTCACCTTGACCTGCATGGCCTTTGGGAACCCCAAGCCCATCGTCACCTGGCTCAGAGAGGGCGAGCTGCTGGGAGCCGACGGGAAGTACCAGGTATGGAGGGGCCCGGCTGGGGGCTGCCGGCCGCRGGAGGGGGCCGCGCTGCCGCCCGGCTCCTTCGCGGGCCGGGTTTGCGTCGCCTGAACCCCTCGGCTGCCCCGGTCTCGTGGTCCGGCCGCGGGGAGGGGATGGGTGCTGGCGGATCTGCTGTGCCTGGTGCCGCAGCTCGGCTGGGGGCTGCGGGAGGAGGCGGCAGGCGCGTTGCTGCCGTGTCTGGAGCCGCGCTTGCTTTCTCAGCACTTTCTCCCRGCTTCCCGGCAGCCGGAGAGGGGGTTTCCTCTGGCTGCCGGCGGGCCGCGGYGGCACCTGCGCTCCCCGCCGTGGCGGCGGCCTGGCTGCGGTCCTGTGGCCGCCGGGCTGCTCCTGCCTTCGCTTCCCTCCTCCGGCAGCGTTTGGTGCCTCTGCCCCGCTCTCGGTCCCATGGGATGGTCCTGCAGCTGCTCGGCTCCCTCAGGGAGGTGCCTTTTCCCCCTGGGGATGGCCGGGGCGGATGGCGGTGCTTATGGGCAGCTCTGGAGCTCCTGCTTGCTGGGAATAACGCCCCGGCTGGTCCTGCGCTGCTGTAGCTGGATGGAAACCGTGGATAACTGGGGTTGCGGGCTGGTCGGTGCAAGGCAGGAGCTGAGCTCTTCCTCTTGCTGCCCCTGAAGCTGAGGGCCCCGGGGCAGGAGCCAGCCCTGTGCACCCACCTCTCCATTCGCCTCCAGCTGCTCCCTGTCCTTTTTCCCTGCCCCAGTGCTCAGGACCAGCTTGCAGCCCGGTGCTGGTATGGGAGGCTGGGCCGGGACCCAGTGTGTTGGGCAGCCCGCGCCGGCTGGCTCCTCGCTGCCAGCCCTGGGCGCTGCCCGTCCCTTGGGCATTGCTGCTCCCTGGGGACTTACCCCCCTTGCAGCGAGGGGCCGTCCTGGTGGCCGGCTCCGGACCCTGGGGACCCAGCGGCCACGGCTCCGATGCCCCCGAGGCAGAGCCTGGGTGCTGGGAAGACGGAGGAGGTTTGGGTCGGGAGGGGTTTGGCCCCTGAAGGACCCTTCTCCCATCTCCGCAGCTCCCGCTGCTCTCCCGGGCAGAGACTCCACGCAAGCCGTAATTGGTAAATCAGGCATTGGAATCAGCGCGGGCACTAATGAGAGTAATTAGGAATCATTTGTTACTAATTGAAATAGAAGGATGAGGCAGAAAGCGCAGGGGAGGGAGACTGGCGGGGAGCAAGGCTCTCGCTTTGCACGGGGAGCGGGTGCCTCCGGAGGCAGCAGTCCCATGTTCTGGAGCCTGGCAGAGCCCCGTCCTTCCCTTGCCGCCTCCCTGGGGCCCCGGCGAGGAATTCGGCCCCTCCTCTCCCAGCGCTGCCGAGCGGAGGAGAGGGGAGCAGAGCCGCGAGGATGATAGCGCTGTGCCGTGCTGCCAGTTGCACCGTGGCCCGCGGGACGGGTCGCTGCTAACGCCGCTGCCCGGCGGGAGAGGAAAAACGAAGGGGCTGGAGGAGGGGGAAGCGCTCGGCAGCTCGCTCCCTTGCTCCCCGCTGCTGCTGGGGCAAGGCCAGGGGTGCTGGGGCTTGCAGAGCCCCTCCGCCTCCCCGGGGAAAGCCTTGGGCACGTCCTGCCCTCGTGTCCCGTGCCGGCCCCGACCCGCRCAGGGCGCGCCTTCCCGCTCGCTGTTCCCCGGGGATCGGGAGCAGGTCCTGGCGGAGCGGCGCGGGGAGGGGATCCTCCAGCGAGGCTTCCTGCTTCTTGTAAAACACTGATTGTTTTGAAGTGTTTGGCAGGAGCGGAGCAGTTTGGAGTCTGGTGCACGTCAGTCACTTCTTGCAATGTATTCATCTTCTGCAGGGTTTTTTTTCTTTTCTTTTCTTTTCTTTTTTTCCCCCCTTGGCATTGAACAGAAATGTGTGTTGGTTTATTAATATCAAAGCCTTGCAGGATGGGAAAACCCATTTCTCATCTGCCTCTAAAAGCAGGCGTAGCTCTCTACYGTGGGCTGCTCTTAGCCCTCGGGGGAGGCCGGCCGGGAGCATCCGAGCCTCGGTGGCTGCGGGTTTTGAACTCAGCACCGTGGAGTGGAGAAACGCCGTCCACGAGGGGGCCCTGGGGCCGGTGCCCACGGGGGCTCCAGCGCCTTCTGCTCTCCTCCCGCAGGTGAGCGACGGGAGTCTGACGGTGCTCTCGATCACTCGGGAAGACAGAGGTGCCTACACCTGCCGGGCGTACAGCATCCAGGGGGAGGCGGTCCACACCACGCGCTTGCTCGTCCAAGGTAACTTCTCCCGGCGGGAGCCCCCCGTGCTCTTCCCCAGTGTCTCAGGGAGGCTGGAGGGGAGCGTTGATCCCTTCGGGAAGGCGCCACATAGGAAGTGCTGTGGCCGCGCAGCTGTGCGAGAGGCGAGAGCATCCGTCGCCCCAGCGCGTGCCGCTGGGCGCTTCCCTCCCTGTCCGTCTTGCAGTGGGGAATGGGCTCGCCGGCCCCTAGTTAGTGCAGATCCGGCTCGGGGTGGCTGTCCCAGGCTKGCTGGAGGCTGGGGCCAAGCGCTTTCCCAGGAAGGCAGTTCCAYGTGCTCCCCGTACCACGGCCCGGGAGCGTGAGCAGGGCCCTGCTGGCAGCGCTGCGCGGCCTGGAGCCGCGAATTGGGCAAGGCGCCGGCGCCTCGCTGGTGCTGAGCCGTCCGGCTGCGCGTCCCTGGCTCCGYGCTGCAAACCCCCTAGAGCAGGGCCCGCGGGGAGCGACCTGCCGTTAGCAGCTCCGAGGCCCAGGGGGAGGAACGAGCAGCACAAATTGCCAGGTATTTTGAGACTGACTGGCAAGACGCTACCTAAGAGATTGCCAGGTATTACTTAATTTAACCCCTGTAGTGCTTTTACGCTCRTTCACTGCTGAGAGCCTCTGATGGTGCCCCGATGTGCTCTGTGCCATGCAGAGGCGCTAGGGATGGTGTTTGTGGGGCTGGACCACTGTAGAAAGCGTAATTAGAAACATCCCAGCGGTAACCAGAGAGCAGAGCGAGGGTGAGCTGAGGCAAGCGCGCGGGGCAGCCCCGGGCYGGTTCCTGGCATGGCCGGGCCCGCAGCGGCTGCCGCACCGCCTCCTTGCAGCCTTCCGCTAAAAGCACCATCAATAAATAAACAAGGAAATAAAGCCCAAACCCCAGACATTTAAATAACATTAGAGGCTGCCAGCTCATCTGACCACACGGAGGAGAACAGGATTGAGGCTGCTGCCTCCTCCTGCAGCGGAGGCAGGGCTGGGCTGCAGCCAGTGCCGGGACGGTCCCGAGCCACCGGTGGCCCTTGGCATGTCGGGGGAGCTCTTGTCCCCGTGCTCACCCTGCTGCCTTGGCCTGGGGCGAGTCTGCCTTTCCCGGGGGCCCTGGCGCTCCTCGCAGGCTGCCGCAGCCCCTCTCTGCCGAGGCTCGTGGCCCCCATCGCYGTGTGCTCCGCTGCGCGTTGCAATACTCGGAAACCCTTTTCTAACCCAATTAGTGCCTAGCTGGGTGCCGGTGTGGGGGGGGGCTGTCAGCACTGCTCCTTTGAGAGGGTGTCCCTCCTGGTCCCTGACCCGAATCGTTCACAGCAAGGCTGTGGTGCCGCCGCTGCGGGGAGCTGCCGCCGCTGCGGGCTCTGCGAGGGCAGCGTGCGTGCGTGGCCTACATCTGGTGTGCCTGGTGCCCAGTGGCTCCGCATCCCGTTTATAGGGCAGAAATCCACTTAATTGGGGCACCCCRGCGGATGGGCTGTCATGTTGATTAAGCAGCTGTGCCGATTAACAGCCAGGCTCTGATTGCGGCTCGGTTTTGTTTGGGAAGCCGGGAAAGATTGAGAATGTCACCAAGCGCCTCGTCAGATAGTGATGACACRTGGCAGCTCTCCGGCTCCTTGGGACTCGGCTCCCTCTTTCATTAAATAAATTTTTAATTAGGTCAGCATCTACCAGCAGAGAGAGGAGCTCGGGGTGTCCTGTACTAGCRCTCCGCTTTCCGCCGCGGAAGCGAGCTGCGAACGCTTGCTGGTTGGCTCCTCTGCCCCAGCACTTTGCTGCTTCCCCCTGGATTTTTCCCGCAGGCTGTACGATCTCGGAAACGTGCTCTGGGTTGAGAACCGTGTTAGCTGTACGCCTTGGGAGACGAGGCAGCGCTGCTGGTGGTTATCGACGCAGGGCTCCCTCCCCCAGCCCGCAGAGGTTGAGGCGGGGAAGATGCGAGTGAAGCAGCCAGGAAGGAAAGGGCCGGCGTGCTCCCCGAGGAGCGCCCTGGCTCCCCGTAATCCCGTCCTCCCACGGGATCGTGGGGCGGCTCCATCCGCGAGCTGGAGCGAGCAGCGAGGCCGCGACCTGAGCCGGCCGAGGGTGCCGTGATGGAGCCGGGAGCGCGAGCGAGGCCGTGCCTCCTCGCCGGCAGGCTGCCTGCAGCCCGCGGCGCCCCTCTCGGCTGCGGGGGTGACTGTGCTCTCCGCCCCCAGGACCCCCCTTTATCGTTTCCCCGCCGGAGAACATCACCGTCAACATCTCCCAGGATGCGCTGTTCACCTGCCAGGCCGAGGCGTACCCCGGCAACCTCACCTACCTGTGGTACTGGGAGGAGGAGAACGTCTACTTCAAGAAGTAAGTTCAGGGCTGGCCCGGCTGGGGCGATCCTGCTGGGTGCTGAGCCTGCCGCCTCCCAGCGCTGGCCACCTCTTCCCCCTTGAGGTGCCCCTCTGCCCAAGTGGGATCGCGTGTCCTTGTCCGGTCCCAGTTGTGCGGGGTGGCCCTTGCTCCCTGCTGCAGATGGGGTGGGAACAGCCCTTTTGCATCTCTGGTTCTCTGTTTTTCTCCATCCAGCTCTTTCCCCTCTCTTTTCTCCTCCTCTCCTCTTTCACAGTGACCTGAAGCTGAGGGTCCGGATCCTGATTGACGGGACGCTGATCATTTTCCGGGTCAAACCAGAGGATGCGGGAAAGTACACCTGTATCCCCAGCAACAGCCTTGGCCGCTCACCATCAGCCTCTGCCTACCTGACAGTKCAGTGTGAGTGGAGACCGTAGGGCCGAGACCGGAGGCACGGACTCCCGACGGACCATCACGYGCAGCGGGACGCACTCGGGTCCGATAATCATACTGCCGGCCCAGTATGACGTGCAGGGAGACGGGGAGGTTCAGGTTGATGCAGCAGCAGCCTTGGGATAGGCATCAAATCGCACTAGATCATTGCATCTGTGGAGAGATGGGAGGCTTGGCGGAGTTTCTGGGTTAATTATTCTGCTTGGTGCAAGGGCACCCAGCATTCGGCGCGGCGTGTCGGGCAGCYGATGCACTAAGGACCTGGGACTGTYGGCACCTGGTGCATCCRAGGAAGGCGGTCGCTCCTTGCGGTGCACAGCAGGTATCTGGGGTGACGTCCCCCCTGCCCTGGGTGCGTACTGCAGGCTGCTGAGCGCTCTGCCCTTTTGCGTGCCTTGGGGCACGTGGTTCAGTCCAGCTGTGCCCTAAAGCCAAGGGCATCTCAGCAGGTGCTGGGAGAAGTAATTCTCTAAATCTTGCACAAAGAGCCCCTTGGGCTTGTCCTGTCATGTGCGCTAGGGCAAAAGGGTGAGAGCATCTTAAACGTACTTGGAAACGTGTAACCTGGGTGACTGGGGATGTCACGTTGTCACAGATAACGCAGTTTGACTGCTATCAGCGCTCACCTTTGACAGAAGTGGTTGCTCTCCTCTTAATTAGGTGAGCATCTTCTTCTTGCTGATAGAGCTCTCCAGGCGGAGCGTGTGAGCTGCCTGCCGGTGGCRGCGGATGCTCACAGCAGGCTTTCCTCATCAGCTGCATCTTGTCGGGCATGGAAATACCAGATCAGGGCTCTTAGTATCAAATACTTGCTTATATTTGTCAGTATTTATTATCGAAGCTAGTTCTTGTGGCGTGGCTCTCCATGCATTTGTAGCTTTACAAGCAATGTTTTCGGGCGGTAACTGATCTAAACAAAGGAGAACAGACTCTGAATGGAGTATTTCTTCCCACGCTTGTTCTTTCAGACTGCCTGTGCTTTAATATGTAGTGTGCCGTGAACGTCCTATGGCATTCAACAGTAATGGTCTAAATTGCTACATTTTGCAATTGCAATATTGTTCTGCTATAAAACACTGTAGCGTTTTTATTTTATAATGAAAGATAGGTGGAAGGAACTGGGCTTGAAATTCTGTTTTGGAGACCTTATAGCTTGAGAGTGCAGACCCACCGCTGCTAAACGTGTGTTAATGGAAAACCCAGCGTCAGCAGGGAGTCGCTATGAGAAGGGCTCGTGAGTCGGTTGCTTTCCTTACRAGTGCCAAGGAAGGGGTGAGGTGAAGGGCAGGAGAAGGGTCTGCCCCGATGCCGTGCCCGGGAAGATGCGCCGTTCGGCACCGTTAATGCATGCGGCTGGGCTGCTCTCGGCTCCTGGGAAAGCGCCTAGTCGCAGACTGTTAAATCTGCCCTGCCACTAATCCAAGACCTCTTGTCAATGCTGGTGGCTGTTAAAAATAGCTCTAGGTGGGGTTTGGACAGTCTGCCTTTCAGACAGGCCTTGCTAGTCTTTGGTGCTGGCAGTTAAAGCCGTAAGG
>NW_020449752.1:1489626-1539904 GCF_003343035.1 Apteryx rowi
GGTGGCTGTTAAAAATAGCTCTAGGTGGGGTTTGGACAGTCTGCCTTTCAGACAGGCCTTGCTAGTCTTTGGTGCTGGCAGTTAAAGCCGTAAGGAAAGCTGGAAAGGCCGTGATGAATTTTCTGATTGACTTTTCTGTGTTCCCATTAATCACAGAACAAAACTTTTCTTACRCCCCAGGTTCTACCCCCGGGCACGCTGTGCCGCATCCGTCCCTTCCGGAGGATGGACCTGGATTCACCTTTCCCCTGAGCTTTGTAGTTTTGCMCCAGCGCAGGGTTGCTTCACCCGCTGCAGCCTGGTGATTCCTTCCTTGACGTAGCGTAAGCTTGTTAGGATTCTCCCGTAGCCTCGTGCTGCTGGTGTCTAGACAAGATTGTAGAAATACTCGCTCTTCTCACTAGAAGTAACTTTTTTTAAAAAAGCTTCTTATTAAAGAAAGTCTAGATTCCCTCCAACCCACTCGCACTTAATTAAAAAGCTCTTAGAAGTGCTGTTAATGACACGTTCTAGACTGGAGGATTGCTAGACAACTTACTGTGTGGGTGGCGAAACTCGGGGAGGTTAGATACATATTTTAAGCTTTTTGCATCCCATTTGAAAGGGTGGAGGAAGCTGATTTGCAACACAACCCAGCCTCAATTAGGCATGGGGTGTGAATACAAACAAACAGGAGGTAACCTGTGCGAGGTGGCCTGACCGCAGGTCCCGCGTCGGTACTCAGGTGCTGCGGTGGGTATGTTTTAAGACTCTGGTGTTAGAATTTTTAGTTGCTCGCTGTTGTTGCATTTAAGTTGTTTCCAATATAAGCAAAAAGTGGAACTGATGCTTTATTGTTAGGAAGGGGACAAACTCTGCTTTCTTTCAGACTTTCCCCACAGCCTTTTCCCTCTAGCATGAAAAAATAAGATGAAGGGCAYGTGGATGGGTTTCCTGGCTGTGGCTTCACCTTGCACTCTTCCTCCACCTGGGACATCGGCCCCGTAACCCCTGTCGGTGTTGGGCTCTTGCCAGCCCTGCCGCGAGGCTCGCTGCCCCTTCGAGAAGAGGGTTGCACCTTGCGGGCCCCCGTGGCCGCGGGTGAAGGAGCAGAGCTGGACTTTTGCAGGATGGGGAGCAAGTCGATGTGGATGTGGGAGCACAYGTTCTTACTGTCTCTTCTTACATGCAACTTTTAATGAGCCCTGGGTGGGACCACGCTCGATAGGAGTAAAGCCTCCCAGAAATGCCGAGTATTACAGTGGATTTGGAGTGCGTAGGAAGCCCAAAGATAATGGCCTTTGGGAGCCGGGGTAGTATTTGGGTTTTGAACTCGTTACAAAAGCGGTGCTGATCCTCCGAAGGCAGGTGAGGTGTATGAAGAGCGCGTGCTTGGATGTTGAGGGAAAGAGGAGGACAGGGCTCCTGCGCAGTGTTAACCTGGTGCTGCTCTCCCAGATCCTGCCCGCGTGGTGAATATGCCCCCCGTCATTTATGTTCCCATCGGGATACATGGATACATCCGCTGTCCGGTTGAGGCAGAGCCGCCGGTCACTCTGGTCAAGTGGAACAAAGATGGACGTCCCCTGCGAGTCGAAAAGGTAAAGAAGCCCCTGGGGGAAAGGCAACGTGCCCCTCTTGGGAACGGAGGARTTGGTGCTGCCCAGAGTTGTTCATAGGGCACACGCGCTTCCCTGCCCCTGCAAGTGTTGCTGAGCACCGCTTGAACTCTGCAGATCCAGCCTTCCCACCAGGAAAGAAAAAAATGTGGACGTGAGGACGCTGCTTGTCCTTATGCAGCTTTGAACTGAGTTAATTTAGGTTCTTTGGTGGAGCCTAGGGCTCCTGCAGGCACTGTCTGCATCTCCCAAACCTAATGCCTGCTTCCCTATAAAATGACCTTTTTGGTGGCCCTCTTTTTTTTTCCAAGGGCAGCTAATGGTTAAAAGACCCTTTAAAAAAAATCTTCATCTCCCTACAATCATGGTTTGATAGTCTGAGTGAGGATATTAGCCATTAAATATTTAAAGCAAATACTCACTATTTTAAATTTTTTGTTTAAATATTAAAGATCTGAAGTTTTCATTAAGTTTAAACCTGTTGCTACTGTGGGTTTCTGGCCTCCAGTGCCTGTAGGCTCTCAGGTGGAGTTGCAGGGTTGTGTCCTTGGTGCTGCCGGCCCACCAGGCTCAGAGGACTTCTGTGTTGGTGGGCTCTAGTCCTCAACCTCTTCCTGGGCTGGCAGGGCCTCTGCTGGGTGGCTTTTTCCTCCGACAGGGATGCTGCAGAGCATGAGCTGAGACTTGTTCCACCCGGAGAGGTGGAAGGTCTTGACACATGGCTTGCTCTTTGCAGGACTCTTGGACTTTTAAGCAACGGGGGGCGGGGTATGCAGCACAGGAGACCTTTCAAAAAAAGGTTTAGGGGCTTTAGGCATGCATTTTACCTAGAATATAGCAGACTCTGTGTTGAAATCTTTTGGGCTACTCGAAAAAGCCTGACCCTATATGCAGAGGAAGGTAGCAGCAGGGTGAACGGTGACACAGGGAGGTGTCTGTGCCATTACACATGGGAGTGAGTGAGGTGACTCAAGCTGGCTGCCCCACGTCCCCTTGGATCCAAGGAAAAAAATCCTTCCTGGGAAGGCTCTGAGCCCTGTGGGGAGGAGCAGGGTAGACGATGGCCCTGCTCCCACCCGCGTGGCGGGCGCCGTGTCTCCAGCTCTCGCCTCCCCGGCTGATGTGGCTGCGGGGCGTCTGCTCAAGCTCGCCCTGCGTGTGGCACTGATGCCAAGCTTGGCGGACGTCGCGCTCAGTGCAGACTCCGTGGGTGGGATTTGTCTCGCCTAATTTTAGACCTCTTCAGCACTGATGTCTGTATTGAGGTCTAGTCTCCTAGGCGGCTTTTGCAGTCAATGGGAAGAGAATTGCTTCCAGGAAGCAGTTTTCCCTTTCAGCCGAGACGTTTACCTCTGGGTGGGATGAATCACACCCTAGCCGTACCTATTTCTCCTCATTAACTAGAAAAGGAGTCTAGACGCAGAGCTGAAATGGAGGCTTCCTCGCTGCATGCGGTCTGCATTTGGACAGCTTGATCTCGCCTGATTTTTTTCCCCCTTTCTGCAGTTGAGCTGGCTTGGAGATGGGTTGGACAYTGGGAATTGAACTTGATACTTGCAAGGGATTTGGGTGTCTCCTAGAGACGTAACAGCCAGCCTGGGCTTAGGATGTTGAGGTTGTCTGAAAGAAAAATGAACTGTTGTGTGTTGGATGCATGTCAACTCCATCTCTCTTACTGCTGTAGTATGCTGGCTGGAACCTGCTGGAAGATGGGTCAATCCGAATAGAGGAGGCAACCGAAGATGCTCTCGGCACTTACACCTGTGTGCCTTATAACGCCCTGGGTACGATGGGCCAGTCTCCCCCTGCCCGACTGGTACTGAAGGTAATGTTCCTGGTAAAATCCTTGCTCTGCAGCCGGCCAAGCAGCTTGCTTTGTGGTTAGGAGGGTTTTTTAACATGAGTTTTAATAAGTGCATGTTGCTGGTTCTGGCTTCCTGTTCAGTACAACCCTGCCAGGGTGGATAAATTTTTTTCATGCCACTTATTTAGTTTTCTAATTTTGTGCAGAAATCAAGGTTTTACTTTGCTTTTCCAAGTGCTTGTGAAGAAGGGCTTATGTGCCCCCAAGCTTGTCYGTTTTTCCAGCTACATGACTCAGCTCAGTAAAAACCTACTGCCTTTCTCTATGAGCCTTGTTTCTTATCTGTGCTGAGAAAGGCAAAGGCAGGACCTGGAGCCCCCTTGCAATGGCAACAGCAGGAGCTCGAGCGTGCAGGTGGGTCTACGCTGCGGTCGGAGGTGYGCTCGCTGCATGGACAGGCAAACCCTTTCTGACCGGACTCCAGTGCAGCTGCAAATACCGCGGAGAAGCGGCAGCGCGGCGCAGCGTGGGCTGGGCGAGCCTGCCGCGGTCTCTGCTGCTGGCTGGTGCTCAAGCCTGTGCTGCTGCATCGCTGCTGCTATTTTTAGCTGCGCTAGAGCGAGTGGGGGAAAGCCTACCTGTGCTGCAGTCGCACCTTTGAATGCCGTGTAGGCCCAYCAAAAATCATCTGTCGAGCGGGCTGTTCACTCTTTGCAGGCAGATTCGTGGTGGGGCTGGAGGGTGTCAGCAAGGCTCGGCTCCTCTGCAGGGCTTGCTGTGAAAAGGCCGTGATTTTGGGGGCAAAAAGCTCCTTTGGAAGAAGTTCACCTGCAGACAATGGTGAAGGGGTGCAGGAGCCAGCTTAGGAAACCCTACGCAGACCACGCAGGGAGTATGTGCTGCCTCCAGCATGTTGTGCTGAGTCCAAGGCCAGTGCTGGACCAGGGCTAGTTTGGGGAAGCATCATTCGCATCCCTGGCAGTGCCTTTTTGCCAATAAAATGTTTAGGCCTGCTGACGTGGGCTTGGGTTAGCGGAGGATTTGGGTAACTGTATGATTTAAGCTCTAGAGGCTCAGGCTGGGCTTTTGTGCGAATGCTTAGCTGGAGGCACATGGACTGCACTGCCGTGGTGGTGATGGGCGCTGTTAGGCAGGAGCTGCTGCCTTTGTTCCCTGAACAAAAAAACACATGCTCATGAGCTGCGGTGATTAATGTTTTATTGCTGAGATTCACATGATAAAGCTTTGTAAACCTCCTCATAAATACACACATCCACTAAAATGTTTGCGGATTTGATTAAATCACGTTACTGTCTGATGCTATGTGGGTGGTTTTTTCCTGTTTACCACCTTAAAATTTAAATAAGAAGCCCTAGCAGAGCAGCTCTTGGGAGAAAACTTCCCCTCTAGAACGTATAACCTGGTGTGATGTAAAGCTTCGTTAATGCATGCTTCCCTACAGCACCGCAACTTTACCCACGCCAATGATTGATTTATTTTGCAAGGGGCGCGTTTTGGTCAGGTGAAGCAGCTCGCAGGCGGCTACCGGAGGCAGGAGCGGCTGAGCCGGGAGCGGTGGGCGGCGTGGGTTGACGTTCCTTGCCTTTTCCCTTGGCTGCAGGACCCCCCCTATTTCACGGTGCTACCAGGCTGGGAGTACAGACAGGAGGCAGGGAGGGAGCTGTTGATTCCTTGTGCTGCTGCGGGAGACCCCTTTCCTATCATCACCTGGAGAAAGGTACCCGGCCTGCCAGACAAATCTGCAGTGCCTTTGGCTTTTGATGAATATTGCAGACAGAGAAGCCACACTCTGTCCTGGTAAGAGCAAACTGCAGGTACAGCTGCTTCGCTTTGGGCTGAGCCACTGCCATCCTGTCCCACAGGTGGGTGGGGGAAGCCGGGCTTGTGGCAACAACAAAACCAAAAAAAAGAGCGGTCTTAATACTGTGAAACCGTCACAGCAGCCTCTGCGAAGCTGAGCACTGCTCCAACCCAGCCCTGCTCCTCTTCCTCGCCTGCAGGACACCCTCCTCATCTTCCCGGCCCTCCTGCTCCGCTGTCACCAGCAGGACGTGGCCGTTCCGGCAGCGTCGTTCCTGCGGCACGGGCCGTTCTGCGTGGTGTCRCGCGCCAGCAGCGCGAGGGGACATGCTGGCCGGCGATGTCTAGGGGTCACCACCGTGGGTCTTAGCCGCGTTTCTGGAAGGGGGGTGTTGCTCTGTGGCTCTTTTGCTGCACCGTGAGTTCAAAGACCCCGGGAAGAAGCTGACTGTTAACACTGGTGAATCGTGCTTAATGCTGGACTAGGAAAAACAGCTTCAAACTATTCCTTTCTATGGAATGGGGTAGGGTCTGGCCTGACCCGTGTCAGCTGGGGAATAACCTGATCTTGAGCCCCTCGGCTGCAGCATCCTTGGGGTGCAGCACCCAGTGTTGTGCTTGAACCTGTCACCGAAATCCCTTTGGTAACARACCTGAAGGCTGAGCTGGCCGAGGCCCAGGGTGGGTTCGTGACAGCAGCTCCAGGAGTATTCCCGTGCAAAGCAAAGCGTTCCTGCTTGACCAGCCTTGCGGTCCGGGGCTGGGGGTTCGCTCCTGCRAGCTCTCCCCTGCTGCCATTCATGCCTAGCAGCAGTGTTGGTGCAGTGGTGCCTCCCATCCTGGGATCTCGCATCTTCCCGTAGCTGCCTCCAGTCCTCCCTTTGCTGCCAGTCTTCATTGGTGCAGTGTGAAAGCCACTGTGCTTGGGGACCCCCTTGGCCCCCATGTCTGACTCTTCTCTCCAGGCCTCCCGTCCCCTTTGCCCCTCTCTTAGGGGCTGGTAGGTGGAGGGTCCCAGACCACCCGCTTAGCAGAACTGGGATTACCCCAGTGCTGCGCAGCATCGGCCCCGAGACACAGTAGCAGGGCAGAGGGGCTCCCAAGGGACAGCCGCCCTGGCAGGGTGGGCAGCGCGGGGATCCCCCGCCGAACACTGGGGGACTGGGCCGAGCGCGCACTGTCCTTGGTCTGCGCGGTGCGCGATGCCGTGTCTGCTAGCTGCGCTTCTTGCCAGCGTTGGGCTGACTGTAACTTGCACGGGTTGCAAGTGACCTACCTGAAACTTCTTAACATTTTAGTCTTTTTATCCATCTTATTTTTTCCCTTTCCCCTTCTGACCATTTTTCATCTTATTTAGGTTTCTTTTCAACCTCTCTTGTGCCTTCTGGCCCTCTTTCCCTTGTAATGGCTCCTGGGCTTATCCTCCCTGGTGATTTCAGTCAGGGCTGACTTGGGCTAAGCTGAGTTTCCCAGGAAAAGAGCAAAGCGCTCTCGCTACCCATCAGCCCTGTGAAAGCTGACCCGTCTCTTGAAGACTTTGGCTTTGGCACAGATAATCCCCACACCTGTTAATTCCCCTGCTGCTCCTGTAAGAGGAGTGAGCTGTTTGCAGGCGCCCCGGGAGCCGGTCAGTGGCAATCCGTGCATGAACAGCAGAGACAGGACTCGGAGCAGTGTGGGATTTGTGCAGCTTCAGATAATGGCCATAAACACGAGCTGTTACCTGATATATCTTTCCGCTCGGCTTGCCGAGCTCTCCAGGCACCTTTACTCACGCCATTCTCCCGGGTCCTCTCCGGGTCTCCCAGCCCGGGAGAAGGTTTGCTGGGGGCATCCAGTGCCGGGGACCGGGAATGCGGCCGATGTCGAGCATCAGCCTTGTGTGTTTGATCATATTTCCCTCTAGCGGCTRGCACCAGGGACCACTGCTTGCTTTCCTGCTGCCCTGAAAGGAGATGCTGGGAGAGGGGTTTTGTGTTCCCCTGCAGTGGCGGCAGTTTCAGCTTTGGATGCTGAAGGTCAAGTCCTTTCGAAGGGTTCGGTGTCCCTATGAGTGTAGTAGGTTTTTTTGCTCATGTGTGAGTTGTGAACATCAGCCTCTGTTCGGCACGTGTCTTGCGTTACCTTGTCAGGTCTTACTGAAAATGGGGGAACTTGCTGCCTTGCGGTGACTAGAGAGACCAGAGCCTTTGCTAGTGCCTGGTGGTGTCCTTTAGACCTTGCAGATAGCCYAGACCAAGCGCTACTGCCTTCCCCTGCCTCATGACGTGCGTCTGAGTCATGTTTTTCTCTGTCATTCTGCCCTCCCCGCTCCTTGCCCAAGGTAGGGAAGCCCAGCAGGACCAAGCACAACACGCTGCCCGGCGGCACCCTGCARATCCGCTCCCTCGGCAAGGACGACCACGGCGAGTGGGAGTGCGTCGCCACCAACGTCGTCGCAAGCATTACTGCCAGCACTCATCTTACAGTTGTAGGTACGGGCGGCCGGGGGCTGGGGGGCCGCGGCACTCAAGGCTTGCTCCTGCGGCGGGAGGCGTGTGCTCCTGAGTGGTTTTGCCCCAGATTGTGTGTCAGAAAGGCACGAATCAGGGATCCTTCTTGTGAAGAGCCGTGCTTTCCTTTAATGTCACCCTCCAGCGGGGCTCCTTTTTGTTTTGTTTTGTTTCTGTTGTGGCCATGTCCCCCTGCAGACCGCAGGGCTCCTCTCCTCACTGGCCAAGCCCATCTGTCCCCTGCTGAAGCATGCAAGGGGCAGAGCTTGCTTTAAGGCTTGACGGTCTGCTGATATCGCAGGTGGTGTAAAATCTGTTCTTCTCCAGAGGCGCCTTTGAGGGGAGGCAGGTGGGCAGCAGCCTATGCCCCTTTAGCCAGCATGCCTTGGTGTAGCACGCCTCCGATGGTGCCTTGGGCAGAGTCAAGATGACCTGGTCCCCAGTGTGGCCAAGTGTGGAGGCATGGCTGGGTGGACACAGCTTGTGCTGTTGACATGTCTAGCAGAAATTCCAGATAGGAAAGACTTTTCCTTCGTGGAAGAGGAGTCTGTTTGAATCCCGGCTGGGAGCAAACCTACTGCAGTAGGTCTGGGCTGTGTTGGCCCTGGCAGTCACGTCCTTGCCTTGGGCATCCGTGCAGAGTGTGGCCTTGCCCGTGCAGGGGTCCCCACCGCTCTCGCCTCCAACCGCGCTCTCTCCCGCAGGCACAAGCCCTCATGCCCCAACTGGCGTGCATGTTGTGGTTGCCATGACCTCTGCCAACGTCTCCTGGGAGCCCGGCTACGACGGCGGATACGAGCAGACTTTCTCAGTTTGGTACGGCCCTCTGTGAGTCATCCCGGCATGCTTTGCTCTCTGCTTCTTTTCCTTCCTATTCAACCTGAGCTTCTAGCAGTGGGGAAGGGCCGTTGCGGAGGGCGGTGGGAGGCGGCAAGGGCAGGTTGCCCGGCTCTGTGCCGGCATGCCGTTAGGCGGGATTAGAGCTGTCGATGCCGCGGGACTTTACCCCCGCGAACGGCTGTGGCAACCCCAGCCCGAGCGTTGTGGGGTCGAGCCCTGTCATCTCGGTGTGGGGAGGGCGGGGGTGGCGACGGGCTGGTTTCTGCAGCTCCTTTCCCCCGGTGCCGAGTCAGATGAGCGACCAGCGGGGCACCTCATTGCGCTCCCGCTTACTGCTGCTGTGGGGGCATCCGAGAGGCGGCCAAAGATGCGTCTGCGAGCGCGGTCGGCAGCCTCCGGGCCCCGCGTGTTTGTGCTGCGTAGGTGTGCAGTCTCCCAGGTCGCCTTCCCCTTTAGTGCTAGCCACTACATCTGTCTGCCCCGGCAAATCTTACGCTGCTTTTCGCACAAGGGAGACACTTTGCATTCATGTAGCTTTGCCTCTGGCACTCAATTTCAAGATAAACTGTTTATGAAGCTTAGCAGCCAAGGAGAGGGTGGAAAATGCAGTGTGTAAAGCACATCCTAAAGAAGTGTGACTAAGTAGAAATGACTCCTTCCTACTCGGCGGCTCCCTGGAGGTTGTTAAACCTCCTGGAGTTTACGACCAGCCGCTGAGGCTGACGGTCTGGGTCTGAGAGACTCGTGAGGCTTTAGTCCCTTTGCTGTTGTGGTAGTTTGCCCCTTAGTACCCCTCCAAAGCAAACAGCACATTTGGGAGGGCTGAAACATTGCTGCAGCAAGTCCAGGGTTTTCTCTGGGCTCTGCACTTGCTGTCTTCTCTTTCCCTTCAGAAGAGCCACACTTTGAAATGCGAAGGGGATGGTGACTTTCCTTTCTCAGGCCGAGCCTTACATCCTCCCCCACTTCTTCGGGCTCTCTTCTTGCTCTCTTTCTTTCCTTCCGTTCTTAATTTGCCCAGATGGAGTCTGCTGATAGAGTGGAGATTGGATGCATGCTGCCCATAATGAATTCTGCTCTGCTTCAGACAGAGACTGGGCTCGGTGCTTGCCGAGTGGGGGCTGGGTAATTGTGTAGGGAGACAAAGGACAGGAGAAGGAAAGAAGAAGAAATTGAGAGAGCAGAAGAGAAGAATGAGGGAGAGAGCACGCCCTGAGTGAGCAAGGGAACAGACAGAGCAGTGCAGAGCTTGCACAGCTGCCTCCGATGAACGTGTCCTTGGGAAGGAGGCATTAAGCCTCCTTGCTGTTGAGACGTGTCTCACCTTGGAAGGAGATGTCAGCTGCTGCTGCTGCTCTGCCTTGCTCCCTTGGTGACACCCCCCCCCCCCCCCGCTGTCAGGGTCTCATTTCTTCCCACTCCCGTTTTTTCCAGATTCATAACAAAATGAGAGGCCAGCCAGCGATGGGGATGGGGGGAGGATGGAGAGGGAGGTGTCTGTCAGCCTGACAATAGGCAATTTTCAAGGTGCTGTGGGGATCTGGGAGAAGGAAGGTGAGTCCCATCTTGTCCTGACCTTAGGGCGTCAGCCCCACGGGCTCGTACTGGCCCATAGGACTGGCTAGCCTGGGAGCCAGACACGGCAATAGGGAGGCCGGGAGGGATGTGGTGCTGGGTGAACTGGAGTGCAAAGGGTAAGAGCAGAGCTGCTGTTCGCTTGGCTGGTGTCCTCTTGCTCGTGCCAGCCTCAGCTCTTTCGACGTCAGCTAATGCTGCCTGGAAATCTGGCCAGCTGAAGGTCGTGTATTTTCCTCCCTGCTGTGGTTACAGGATGCTCAGCCAGAACATTTCTTCAGCTCCCGTGGAGTCCATGCGCTTCTCCGGTTGGCGGCAGTGCTGCAAAGCAGGTCCCGTCCCCAGGGCGAACAAAACCCGGGAAGGGCAGCCGGAGCATCCCGTCAGCGTGCGTGCGCTCTCCCTGGGGAAGAGCTGCGTCACACGYGTGACGGTGATAAGCGTTGCGTTTGTCCGCTCTCCGCAGCATCGGGCCATTCCCGTTGCTTAGCTGCCTTGCTGAGCCCGACAGCGTAGAGCCCCGAGGCAGCGGTCGGGAGATGGGGCCGCGAAGGCAGCGGGGTTAAACGCCGCAGGGGAGCCTGCGCCAGGCGAGACGCTTCGCTTGGGGAGCAGCGTCTGCGGCGTCCTCCCAGCGACCGCTGCCGCGGCAGGGGAGCCTGGGAGCTGTAGTCCTAGCCGGGAGCTGTGTTGAATACGAAGCCTTCCTGCCCGCAGCCATCTCCACAGCTCGGTTTGGTCAAGCCACTCTGCACGTGCATGGCTCAGTTCCAACTTGCTTGTTTTCATAGCTTGCTGCTGCTTTTACTGCCTCACCTTTTGCTCCCGTAACAGCGGCATTATTTATCTTTTCTCCATCTCGTACTTCCTACGTGGTGGATTTACCTGGAAGAATACTCGTGGCTATAGATATGCCTTCATATCTATGCAGAATAAACCTTCTGCAGCGATCCTTCCAAAATCCTCTATGAATGCCGCTGAAGACTGCAGCTGAGGACTGGGATTCCCTAGAGTATCTAATATGAGCAGGGAGTTGACCGMTATTTGCAATATCATTGCAGCGCAGTGACGCTGCTTTGAGACATGGGGGTCTTTCCCCATGGTGCTGTTCCCTGTGTGGTTACGACATGAGGAAGCAGATGTGCAGTCGTGCGTGCTGGGATCGCAGTGGGATGTCTCCGGGCACTATGTTCACCCTGGGTTTGTGGGTTAGGCCCTTGCTGAAAAGCTTTCCCTACTTTCCTGCATCTGAGTGGGGCTGTGGGGAATATGACTGTAGACTAGCTCAAACCCTGAGTTGCACGGTTGGCTTCATGGGGAGCCACCTGGCTTTTGCAAATATGGCTAAAATGGTGATTCAGTTAACTGTCTCCTGTGGGATTGCACATGCATGGATACGGTTAAGGGAAAACTTGGCTCTGACTTGGGAGCTTGATCCTACTGCTGAGGTACAATCGAGAAAAGGTTTCATCTCCCACTTCAGCTGTCACCTTTGCAGCCCTCACAGGAGTAAAAATAAGCAAACTTGCACTCTTTTTTTGGGGGTCTGACAGAAATAGCCCTTAGAGCTGGCCTGCTGGCACTGGTTTTGTCCGTGACTGCTCTAAGGGTGCATGTGTTGAGGTTGAGGGGAGGCCTGGCAGCGGTGTCAGTAGGAGCCAAAACACGGGCACCTGGCGTAGAGCGGCGCTGCGGGGACTTGCTCCCTGCCCAGCAGTCCTTGTTTGCGCCTCCCCTGAGCCGGTCACGGTGCCAGCTGTTGGGTGGCGAGCGTCAGCACCATGTCCATGCACATTGCTGGTATGAGATCAAGCCATCTATCAGGAAAGTTCCATTATTGCTTGAGAAGTTAACTTTGACTCTTTGTCCTTGCTGTCAAAGGCACCTTCCCTGAGGGGACGTTCCCATCTCTCTTGGCAGGGTGAAGAGAGCACAGTTTGGACCCCATGACTGGCTGTCTCTTCCTGTACCAGCTGGTTCCAGCTGGCTAGTGGTGGATACCTTAGAACCGGAGACCGCATACCAGTTCAGTGTCTTGGCTCAAAACAAGCTGGGCACCAGCTCCTTCAGTGAGGTGGTCACTGTGAACACTCTAGGTAGGCTGGGTCAACGGGAGGAGGGGGAAAGGGATCAGGAGGGCCGCAGAGCTGAGGAGCAGGGAGGCTGGGTGGTGAGAAGAGGCATGGCCGTGTGGCCTTGGCCCATGTGCCCCTTCTGCTGCGGATGGAGATGGCAATACAGCAGCAGTCRTTGCTGGCCCCATGGGGGATAGTTTGTGGAGTGTCTTGGATGAAGCTTGTGGACCTTGCATGCATTATAGTACAGAAGGCTTGTCCCAAGAGGCAGCCCAGGAGAGCTGCGCCGTGATACCAGTCACTTTTCAGCTCTTCCTTAAGTGAAACTTGGGTCAGGAGTTATTAATAGAGCGCAAGATCACTCATGTGCATCTCAGAACAGGAGCCATCACGAGAAGGCCTTGTACTGGGTGCCTGCCCTGGGGCTGTCTCAGAAGTAGGTCAGAGGAAGGAGGAGGTTTTCTAACACTGTCCCCTTTTTCTTAGCATCATTACATTTTTATTTCCCCCTTTTTGGAAAGTAAGAGAGCACATGCCTGGGAAATGTCCGAAACTCCTGGGGGGTAGGAAATGCTGCTACAGTGCTGCTCTGAGTGGGCCGATGTCAGGTCTTGTGGGAGAGCTCTGAAAGGTTCCTAGCATGCTCCTTTTGTGAGGATTTGCCCGCGAACCTTGCTGGAGACTGCATGGGGTCGCAAAGAGCTGTTGTGCTGAAGTGYGAGTTGGGGCATAAGTGTGCAGCTACAGATCTAAGGAGGGATGGCATCCTCCACTCTCTTCTTAGGCCCACCTCAATGGTGTCTCTGTCCCGTCTTCTCTAGCATTCCCTGTAACAACTCCAGAGCCTCTGGTGTTGGTTACCCCACCGAGGTGCCTAACAGCCAACCGGACACAGCAAGGCGTCCTCTTGTCGTGGCTTCCTCCCGCTAACCACAGCTTTCCCATCGACCGCTACATCATGGAGTTCCGCGTCGGGGAGAGGTGGGAGATCTTGGATGAYGGCATCCCAGGGACCGAGAACGAGTTTTTTGCCAAGGACTTGTCCCAGGTGAGCAGCGGCTGCCCACCTCGCAGCTCCTACGGTGGCTCGGCATCGCGCTGTCTGTCCTGCAGCCCTGGAGCGGCTTTCAGGGCTGGCTTTGTGAGCTGGGTTAGCTCGGTGGAGGCGCTTGGCGGGGAGGTGGTGGCGACAGGATCTGACAGGCATGCTTGCTCTTTCAGGACACCTGGTATGAGTTCCGGGTCCTAGCAGTCATGCAGGATCTTATCAGCGAACCCAGTAACATTGCTGGCGTGTCCAGTACAGGTAAGCGGTGGCTCTCTTCCTCTTCCTCCTTGCCCCTGGCAGCCGTGGGAGCATCTCTGCTGCCTTTGCGTTCCAGATCTARCGCTGGTCTGACTAGAGCATGTGTCAGTACTCACGAACTTCGGATAGCAATGACGTGAGCACTGGTTTTGTACCTCTGCCTGAGCGTCCAGCTGTGTGCTTGGGCTGTGAGCAGCTACTGATCTCTGCACTGTTACAGTTAGCTGAATTTGCTAGGTGAAGGTTGAACAGTGCCACAGGTCAAATTGCTGTTTCTCCTGTCACGGAAAGTCTTAGTCTTGGACTCCGTGCTGGAAAACAGTGTTGGTGGTACGTGAGGTGTAGTGGCGGTCAGGTGCCCGGCCCCCATTTTCCTACGGGGGACTCGGGAGGTGTTGTGGGAAGTSCAGGTCAAACTGCTCCCCTCCCATCTCCAGACACAAGCAGCCAGGGCCCTGCAGAGCAGCGGCACTTGGAGCAGGCGAGGACAGATAGCCCAATTTAGTCCTTCCCTGTAGAGCACAGTGTGTTCAGGGGCACACGCCGAAGCAGAGAGGCGCAGCACATCTCGGCTCTGCTGGATGCGCCGAGAACAATGCTCTGAGCCGGAGACTGCACAGCCTAGAAATGGAGATGAAAGGTGCAGGGAGGGAAACGTAGCACTGCAGTGCAGAGTCCGCGGGAAAGTGCTGGAGCTTTGCAATAGGACTGCAACACACTGCAGCACGCGCAAGGACTCTGCTCCCGATCYGGCTCAGAGGAGCGCTCCTTGAGCAACAGGCAGGCCAGGGCACGTGACTGCCATGGGAAGGCAAGGTCTGCGGGAAGAGAAGGGAAATGAGGATGCGGTGAACCCTATTTATACCGGGCGCTTCGGGAGAAGCTGCGGAGCCACCCAGCTCTGCTGTGCGCAGGAAAAAAGCAGTCTCTCTCTGCCCCCAAGTGGCGCTGGTGCGGTGCAGAAACTGCCTGCTGCAGGCTGCGTGCTTGCCTGCCTTCTGAAAGCCCAGTTCCTCTTGCACAATTTTTCTGATGGGATTTAACAGTACTCGTACGCAGAGGCAGCACCCATGGGGCTTGTGTGCATCCTTGTCCTGCATCAGCTGCTGCTGCCTGTGGCTGAAGGCTAGTGCCCGTGTCAGGTGAATGCTTGCTGACCCCAGCGTGCAAATGGGTGGTGGGGGCAGTTCTGCTCATGTGAGTTAGGCTGGCCTCAAAGACTGCTCTTGCATCTGCAAATAGCTGCAGCTAAGGCCTGTTGGCGGTTCGGATCTGCTCATGGTTAGTGAGGTGGTGTAGTGAGGATTCGGAGGCCTGGGTGCTGGTTTCAGTCCAATTGTCACTGAAGAGCTAAAATGTGTTGCACTGAGACACGCAGGGGAAAATACCTTCTGGGACTGCAGCCTGAGCTGTGGTGGGTTATTGGACCTGTAGACTGCCAGCAGCAACCATGCCTCTGTGTGCTGTGGGCACTTCTTCCCTAGGTATCAATCGAGACAAAAGGTTTGTCTTGTGGGAGGTCGCTAAATCACTTGTTGTTGGTCTGCAGCAACGTAGACTGGCCTCTCCCCATGGGCTGGGTCTAAAGCAGGGTCTTTTGCTTCAAGGTTATCATTCCCAACAACAACCAGCAACGAGTGAGCTGTCTTGCATTGAGACAGTTTTGCCCACTGAAYTGTGGTGGGGACCTGAGGGGAAAGCAGCAGGCGGGGGTGCGTGTGTGTGTGTAACACCTGGCTTTTTTTTATCCAGACATATTCCCTCCGCCTGACCTGACGGAAGAAGGTTTAGCCCGCCCGGTGCTGGCTGGCATCGTTGCCACCATCTGCTTCCTGGCTGCTGCCATTCTCTTCAGCACACTCGCTGCCTGCTTCGTCAACAAGCAACGCAAACGGAAACTCAAGCGCAAGAAAGGTGAGCCTGTGGGTGGTGTGTTTTCCATGTCCTTTCCATCTCCTCCTTTTTTCTCTCCCCTCGTCCCGAATTGCATTGTGGTGGTAATGTTCTTCCCTGTCTGTCTCTTCTTCCATCCATGCACGTCTTCAGGTGAAGCCCTAACTTCATCCTTCAGCTGTGACTGAAAGCATCCGTGTTCGGGAGTGGGAGAGGAAGGGTGGGTGAAGAGGCAACAGAGAAACTCTAGCCTGGGATTTCCAAGGGAGCTCTCTTACATGGTGATAACTCCTAGTCCTGGGGGTTTTAGGGCTGGGGCGATCTCGCTCTTGGCCAGAGAGGGAGTAAAACTTTATGCAGACGGCTTACCTCCCCAAGGTCCCCCAGACCTTGGCATGCAAGTYGCTTCCTTCTGAGGGTCTGCAGGAGCAACTGCTCAGAGCACTGGTTTTATGTGGACCATGCAGTGTCTGACCTGCTGCACTAGACTAGAAGACCCCCGCAAGGATACCCCACTGCTCCAGTTAAATAAAACTGGGACTGGAACCAGCCTCGCAGGAGTGCCCAGTAGGGAGAACTGCGACAAGTTCACGTGGCTGGGGAGCTGGCGAGGGCAGGGGAATTGACTTTTTTCACCTCTAGCATGTGAGATTGTGACAGCAGGATTAATAGGAAACTGTGACTGGAGCTGTTTGTTGTCCACAACCATTAAAGCACTGGAGCAATGAAAACTTGGCCTCTTGTTGAGTGTCTTCTTTTGTGTTTTGATGTTAAGTTTGTCTGTCTCTGTCTAGTTGCGCCTCCTTAGCGTTCTCTCTTCTTTCCCCTTTTTATTCTTTTCCAGACCCTCCTCTCTCGATAACCCACTGCAGGAAGAGTTTGGAGTCCCCGTAAGTATTTGTCTTAGATGTGGCGCCAAGTTGTGGTTCATCAAGTAGTTTGGACGTGCCTCTTTCTGCAGTTGTTAAGGTCAAATGGAAATATCTGACCTTGTTTTATTGCTTCTGATTTGTTTTCACTGTTCCCTAGACTTCTGGGAACAAATAATTTGCAAGAGACAAACAGGCTTTGGAGCAGAAGGCAGCAGGGACAAACACCAAAAAGTTTAAACTAAGAGTCAACCCTGTGGAGCTGTACACATTGTCCAGAGCTGGACTTGAGGAGAGGTCAAACTAAATTACACAAGCTATGTTGCTTCTTAGGAGAACGGTTAGCCTGCTGCAAGCAGTCCTTTATGCAAGTTTGTTGTAGTTCTGAATCATTCTCTTTGCTCTGTTTTCTCTTGGGAAACTGAGATCATCTTAAATGCCTTTTTTTCTTTTCCGATGAAGAGTCCCCGACTCAAGCCTCTTCCCACATGTACCTAAAGGTTATGGGTTATGGTTCTGTACTAGCCACAACTTCTTATAGATCCCATCAAAACTGCTTAAGTGTGTTGTCCAGAGAGAACCGCTAAACAGCGGGAACATCTTCCTGATCTGAGTACAAGAATGAGAGATCTGAACACCTCAAGCTTTGGCTCCTGGACCTTTGTAAAATGTCCCAGTGCTGGTGGCTTTTAATCCTGCTTTTTTCCAGTTCTTCCACTGCACTGAAATGACCATGCCCACATCATCTCTGTTGGATCTGCTACGTTTTGCCCTTCAATCCTGTTTGTCCGAGGCTTTCTAAATAGGGATGAGTGGACTATTTTGATACTCTCTCCCCCTGCCTCTTTTCTCCCTTTTCAGGCTCTCAGCCTTACGTTTGAGTGTTCAGGATGGGGAAAACGTTGGTTTCAAATTATCTGTCAGCGTCTCTAAGGGAGATGCAGAATTCTGCAGGAGGGAATGTTTTCCTGATGTTCCTCTGAAGCCCTAGAAATCAGAGAGTCCCTCCTCTCGGGGGCTTTCCCAGGCCTGGATACCTCAGGTGAACATAGAAAGCTTAAAGGAATTGGAAGTGAGCTCTGGATCTTTCTTTTGTCCTGCTGGGGCCGTGAAGCTCATTGCAAGGCACTGGAGTGAACCGCCTGCCTTAGAGGGATGTGGAGGTATGTTGAGCTCTGCTCTGCTGAGGCCTGGAGAAGTCAGAGGAGATGTGCAGTGCTTCTGACTCCTCTCCCACTTGCTTTTCCCAGCCTGCTGGGAAGGTTCTGCTATCTTAATAGYCCCCACACTAATTTCTTCCAGCAGTTCCTCTTTTGAGAGCTGATAACACGTTGTTTTCTGGATCCCGCTGGACTTTGATCCAGTAGTTCTTCTGGGCAAGAATAGCTTTTGTCCCCTCCCTGTGACCATCCCCTTTCTTGGTTTTTCTCTGTGGTCCAGGTTGTCTTCCGGCAAGGTGAGTCCCGAGAGCATCCGCACGCTCCGTCCCCCCTCGGAGTCCTCCGACGACCAAGGCCCGCAGGCCAAGCGGATGCTGAGCCCCAGCAAGGAGAAGGAACTGTCCCTTTACAAGAAGACCAAGAGGGCCATTAGCAGCAAGAAGTACAGCGTCTCCAAGGCCGAGGCCGAAGCCGAGGCCACGACCCCCATTGAACTCATCAGCCGCGGGCCGGACGGCCGCTTCGTGATGGACCCGGCGGAGATGGAGCCCTCTCTGAAGACGCGCCGGATCGAGGGCTTCCCGTTCGTGGAGGAGACGGACATGTACCCTGAATTCCGGCAGTCGGACGAGGAGAATGACGACCCCATYGTCCCCGCCTCTGTCACGGCCCTCAAATCCCAGCTCACCCCTCTCTCTTCCAGCCAGGAGTCCTACCTTCAGCCACCAGCATACAGTCCCCGGTTCCACCGGGCGCTGGAGGGCACCGGTGCCCTCGAGAGCCACCTGCAGGCCACCGGCCAGGCCCGACCGCCAGCCCCCCGGGCTTTCCACCACGGCCAGTTTTACGGTTACCTCAGCAGCAGCAGCCCCGGGGAGGTGGACCCGCCGCCCTTCTACATGCCGGAAGTCAGCCCGCTGAGCTCTGTCATGTCCTCCCCGCCTCTGCACCCCGAGGGGCCCTTCGGACACGCCACCATCCCCGAGGAGAACGGGGAGAACGCTTCCAACAGCACGCTGCCCCTCGCCCAGACCCCCACGGGGGGCCGGTCCCCCGAGCCCTGGGGCAGGGCCGAGTTCCCCTTCGGCGGCCTGGAGGCGTCCCCCGTGGTGTTCCCCCAGCCGCTCCAGCAGTGCGACGTGGCCGAGTGCACCCAGCCCACGGGCTGTCTTCCTCGGGGGCCGCCCCCGTCCTCCCTCCAGGTCCCCGCGTCCTACCCGGGCATCCTGCCCCTGGAGGCACCAAAGAGTTGGACTGGCAAGTCACCCGGCAGGAGCCAACCCTCTGTGCCCACCACCACCAAATGGCAGGACAAACCTATGCAACCTATGGGGAGTCAAGGGCAGCTAAGACATACCAGTCAAGGTATGGGCATACCCGTGTTGCCTTACCATGAACCGTCCGAGTCAGTCGGCCACAGCGGCACAAGCACATTCAGCCTGGACACCAGGTGGTATGAGCCCCAACCCAGACCTCGGCCCAGCCCTCGGCAAGTCAGGAGGGCTGAGCCCAGTTTACATCAGGTGGTGCTACAACCTTCGAGGCTTTCTCCTCTGACCCAAAGCCCCCTCAGCTCCCGCAACAGCTCCCCGGAGCTGACCGCCCGTGCCCGGCCACGGCCGGGCCTCATCCAGCAGGCCGAGATGTCGGAGATCACCCTGCAGCCCCCCGCGGCGGTCAGCTTCTCCCGCAAGTCCACGCCGTCGACGGGATCCCCTGCTCCGAGCAGCCGGGGAGAGAGCCCCAGCTACCAACCCACCACGGCCTTCACCTCTCTGGCCACTGGCTATTCTGGCTCCCAGGGCTCCTCCATGCCCGTGGACACCATGGATGTTTTTGGAGAAATTCCCTCTCCGAGGAGGGCTAGCGAGGAGATTCTCAGACCGGAGCCTACACCGACAACGGTAGCCACTTCGGGGTAAGTGTGGGCAACCCGTAGTCCCCCCGGCCCCCTCCTGGCTTCCCCCACCCTGCCTCACCTTCTCCCTCCAACTCCCTCCCCCACCATCATCAACCGAACTCATAGGGTTTGTCTGGATATGCTGCAGCATCCCTTTTGGAGATGGCGTCCCGCGGGCTTTGCTAGGACGCGGCTCGGAAGAGGCTCGTGCCGCGGGTACAGGTTGCATGGCCCTCGCTGGGGGCGTCGCTGCCCGAGCAGGTTACGTAGGCAGACGACCTTCCTCGTGTTCACGGCGCATTACTCGGACCGTTCCTCTTCCCCAACCAGTCGCTGGGAGTCTCGGTAACTCGGGATGCGGGCCGTCTACTAGGCTGGCAAAGACCTAGGTGCTGGGCCCGGCCCCTGTGCTTGCGTAGGTAAGTGTCCTGGTGTTACTGGCAGTTGTTTCCTCTTCTAGTTGCTGGCTCTTGGCTTTCTTCGAACGTTAGGGCCGTTGTGCCTCCTTGTCTTCCTTCTGTTCCTTCTTCCCGCGGAGTCTAGAAAGCTTTAATGCATGACAGAAGCAGCTATAAAAGTCACCTTGCCGCCCCATCTGCAAAAGGGATGCTGCAGCCCCAGGACGCGGGCAGGGAGAGAGATCAAGGACTTAGCCACACCAGCAGCATGTAAAGAGAGGAAAAAAAAAACCCCAGCGGAGATCAGGAAGCTGCCGGCACGCTCAGATCCTGCCCTAAAGAGGGATGTGGCTGCACTAGACTGTAGCGGCTGGTTTTCCAGGTACCAGGGTTGCTCCAGGCAAAGCGTCTTTCTCTTTCTCTCTCTCTTTCTCTCTCTTTGTACTCCTTCTTTTCCTTCGTCTCTTTCGCAGCACCTTAGATCCTGTAGCCGTGCTTCCGTTCCATCCTTTCGTCTTGCTTCATTTTGGCTTGTTGTGTAGCGGGGTTTAACCCCGCAGCTTGTGGAGGAGAGGAGTCAAGGCGTTCACCTGCCGGCGGCGTGCCGCTGCCCAGCGCGGGGCCGGCCGCGAGCCGGGGGGCCGGCGCGGTCGGAGGCCGACGGAGAAGAGGCGCGGTGGGGGCGGGAGGCAGGCGTTTCACCCCGCAGCGCCCTCCGCATTTCACTCCCTCTCTCTGGTACCTGGAAGCGTTAAGGCCTTAGAAATCCCTGGAGCCCTTCGGCACTGCTGGCTGCGGGGTGCGTGGGACCAAGGAGGGCTCACGGCCGAGGATGGGGGAGGGAGAGGACCTGGACGAGCCCGAGACGAATTCTGTGTGGCTTTTGACAGCACAGACGCCTATCTCTCTAAACGTGCACATGGATGTGGATTCACGTCTCCAGCCGGTCTCTGAGCAGGGCACCCTGATGAGTTCCAGGTGCAGGACAGTCACAGGACCAGTCTGTGTTAGAGCACTGTTGTCTGTGCTTTTATGCAGTGTATTCATTTGCTTTGTTGATTACTATTATTTCTTTTCCTTTCTTTTCTGTTTCTTTCCCCCTTTCTTCTCCAGATTTGTTTCGTTTGTGTTTTGGTTTCTTTCCCTCCTTTTCCTTTGGAGTTTTTGACGTGCTGATGTGTTGCGGAGCTCGGCTCCTTGCGGGTGTTGATAACTGCTTTGTTTTTGATTAATCTCAGCTATCTGGGCAGTGTTGTCGAGACAAGCTTCTCCTCAGCTCAATAGGTAAGGGTGATCCATGTCCGAAAGGATGGTGTGGGCGCTGCGGAGGGTGGCTGGGAGTGGGGCATGAGAGGGGACATGGAAGGGGCTTTTCCAATACCATCTCTTCCTTTAAAGGGGAATAAGGATTTGTAAAACGCTAGGGTACACCTTTGTACACATAGTCTCTGTGGCTTTTGGGTTTCCCCTCTCAGCAGTACGTCACTATCCGTGTCCCTTTGGGAAGGCAGTGTGGCTGGAGAGACTGGTGGTAGCACCCGTGTCTTTGGGGGTGAGATGGGCACGGGAGCTCTGGCTGCTTGTGTCCTGTCRCTCCTGTGCGCAGTGTGCTGGCATGATGTGGTTGGGCTTCGGGTACGTCGCTCATCTCCGCCATGGGTCTGCTGTGCACCACGAGCTCAGGCAGGTAGCTCTCATCTCGCTGTGACTGCACTTCCTTCCTTCCTTGGAGGATCACAGTGTGTTGCACCCTCAATCCTGGCAGAGCTTGTGAAGCTCGAGGGGAAATGTATTAGGGAAATGTTTTTGTTGAGAGAAATATTTTGGGGTCTCCCAGCTGACCTAAACAAGGAGGAGTTGATAGCCACGCACGTTGAGCAAGGTAAAATAGCCATTCTCTGGTTTTAACCAGCTGCAAATGGTGCTTTTGGACTAGGGCTCCAAAATAAGTCTCCAACTCTATTCCAGGAAATGGAGACTTTTATTCCCATCAGTAGTTGGATCTATTTTCTTCTTCCCAGTATTTTTAGATTATAAAAAATGGGAGAAGTCTTTTTTCAAGATGGAATTCTATGGTTTGCAGTAGCGTAACTACAGTTTGAGACCGCTGGTAAGGTGTTTTATCTTTGCTGTAAGCTATGGCGAGTGTAGTTGCAATAAAAGCCCTCCCTCTTCGAGATACTCCTCGGAGAAATCCTGTAAGACCTCTTCTGACCCGACTGTAATTAAACAGCTGTCTTGAAAAACTCTCCCAAGGAAACATCTCTCAGGGTCTCTCTTGGTGAGGACAGTTTCCTAGGTGGCCACAGGCATCCCTGGAACTGGAATGGAGTAACTAGGACTTTGTTTCTAGGCCTTATAAGCAAGGAACTTTCTCTTTCCCCTCTCACTATGATTGCTAAAACCAGGCAAGATCTTAGTCATTCCCAACCCCAGAGAGCAGGAACTCTGACCCATGTGGCTGTCAGGCAGACTGGTTGTGAAAAGATATGTGGTATTGCAGATGTGACTGTTTTGGGGGCCTGGCAATGCCCAGGGCTTGTTGGGACTGGTCTTCTAAAAACTTGCACTTGCTGCTGTGGATGAGAAGACTCAAGGTCCTAGCTGGTACTGCCCTAACAGCCTGAGAAGCCTCGTAGAACTGGAAGAGCGCCCTGCGAGAGGGAGACGAGTTGCCCGGTGAAATCAGGTAGATATTCCCAACAGTAAAATTCCTCCAGCTCACGTGGAGGATTGTCCTAGGGTGGGGAGAGCAGAAGAGGATGAGGGGAGGAAGGCGATGGGTCAGTGTGAGGTTGAGAGTTGGGTCAGGTGAGAGCGACAGGGGGCACGGTGAGGGGAGCAGGTTTGGGACATATGGTCTGTTGGGGGACCACGTCCTGGGGCGCTGTCCTTCCTGCCATCCTCTTGGGAGAAACTGCTGACGATACCTGGTCAGTTTGATCTCTTGAGCCATCTTCTTCCTCTGTTTTCCTATGCCAGGCCCAGAGCAGGAGGTCCCCTAAGGAGCAAAGCTAGTGCCGAGCCCTGTGGAAACCAGCTGGGCTGTGTCAGACTTCCCATGAAGTGGGGAAACCATCAGCAAGGCCTTGATTGTTGTCTTTCTCCTTTTCCCATGGTGCTTCTGCTCTGGAAAGGCTCCAGAGCTGAGGGAAGTATCGCTTTAGCACAGCATAGGTCAGTACGAGCTTGCATCGGAGTTCGGCACTGTCTCTGAGCAGGCCTTGGATACGTTCTTGCATGGATACTAGCTTGCTCCTGTCTCTGGTGATGGGAGCCATCAGCTGATGGCATTAGGAGCAGGAGAGGAAGGGGCAGAATGGTATTGCCCAGCAGGACGTTTGCTGCAGAGCAGCGGTGCGTCCTGCTCCAAGAYGCTGCCGGGGAATCCTGTGACGCTGCATGGGGTTGGACTTGCAGGCAGCATTTGCAGAGTCATTATCCCAAAAAGGGAAGCCATGAAGAGAATAAATCTTGCTCTAATAAGTGAGGCATCACATAAAGAGCCCAGCCAAATAATTTCTTTATGATTTGGGGGTCATAAAATTGTCAGTAGATGCAGAGCACAGGGTTTTTATAGCAGACCAGCCAGATTTCTATACTGCAGTAATAAAAGCTGAGAGGAGGAGAGGGAAAGGCAGTTCCGGAGCTTTGTGGCAGCTGCAGCAGAGCTGCCGAGAGCAGCAGCAGGAGGGAGCGCGGAGGTGTAACCTGCACGGGGGGCTCTCTTCACGCTGTGATCATTGGCATGTCCAGGTGCCAGGAGTGGGCAGGCTGTCGCGCAGCAGCTTTCGCCGGGTGGAGAGCGGGTGGCTTTTTTTGAAAAGCAGGAATAAATTATGCAATTACCAAATTAGTACTAGCAGTTTTCCCTTTCTTTCCAATGGGATGCAGTGGGCCGTTATGCATCTCCAGACAGGGAGGAGGGCGTTGTCGTCCCCTTGCAAGGGGGAAACCCAAAAACCACAGACGAGGCAACAAGCACCTGCACCCCTCGGCATCGCAGGCTGCCCCGAGCCGGCCGCCCCGGCTCCCCCTTGCCGGGGCAGCGCTGCCGATGGCCGGAGCGCGCAGGCTTGGACACGGCATAGTGCGAGTGACAAAGGGCCGTCCGCTCCACGCGTGCGGGAGGAGGAGCACCCCTCGCTCCCAGCTTGAAAGCAAACAGGTTCCCCTTTAAAGACTGTCCATGTGCTGATCCTCTGCATGTGTTTCACGCCTCCTCCCGCTTGGAGAAGTTGTGAGTCCTCTTGTCTGAGTGCGTTTTTCTTGGATTATTACTTTTTGTTTCTTTTCAGTCTTTTTGATTTACTTATATATTTTCTCACTCCTGTTTTTCATTTATCTTCCTCTCTTCCCCCCCTGCCCTTCCCTGTGACTGTATTCCCCCCTTCTCTCTACTCCAGCCCTCTTTCCCTCACCCTCTCTCCTCCCTGTCCCTCTCCTGTCAGCATGGTGAAGTCCGTTGTGCAGATGAGTTGTGTTGTCTGCAGACCTGTAGAAGGGTTGTGCTCCCCGCTGTTACCAGCTCCTTCCTCTCATTGCGGCCACGGTGCCTCGGCGGCAGCGCTGTGCTCTGGGGGAAGGGGCAGTGACCGCTGTGTTTCTCTAACACCTTTGGCGCCGAAGGATCTCGAGCGATTCCCGGTTGTGTACTGGCAGCACCCGCTGGGATGGAGGCAGCAGCCAGCTCTGCCTCAGGGCTGAGGGGGAATTCCTGCCCTCGGGAAATGCCTCATGGCATCATCGGTGCCTCTGTAGCGGGCGCAGGACTTGAGATTGAGAAAGAGCCTCGTGTAGGTGAATTGACCTGTTCGTCTGAGGAGGATGAGGGGTTCAAGGAGCCTGGCTGGGACTCTGGGGCCTCTGGAGGTGTCCAAGCAGGTGCTTGGATCTGTAAGCAATTCCTGGATTTTGCTGCCTCGACTCAAGGAGAGAAGGAGACASGGAACGTGGCGTTGAAGAGACCTCCCTCCGCGAGGTGAAATGTCTATTTTGTGCCCTTGAATCTTGTGGCCCAGTCTTTCAGTGGGTTCCCCTTTTGTGGGGAAGAGGGGTAGCGATGCTTCCATGGGCCTTCTCCCTTTCGTCCTTCACTTTGTGCCTGGAAAGAAATTTGAAGAGGAGTAACTGAGATGCATCTGTTGGGTTGGTCTGGCGGAGCCGGTCCTTTAGTCCTTCACCGTCATGAATACGGGAGATGCYTGTTGCAGCTCGGCCGAGGAGAGGAGCTGCAAGGCACACAGCTGGCCTAACTCTCTCTTCTGCCCTAGGTCCCTCCCTTCCCATCTCTGGCCCTGCCGCTCTATGAGGTCCCCCCAGTGCTGTTGTGCTCTTTTCAGTAACTTTCTGTCCGTGTAGTTCAGACTCTTGCTCATTGAGAAGGGTTGTCCTCTGAAGACCCAAGGAAAACTTATTTACTGGATGTTTTGTAGAGGCTTGCAAAAGGCTCATGTCAGAAAGGTACCTGCACTTTTCTTCAAACTCCTTTGCTTGGTGCTATGCTGAAGGCTCTAGAACAAGTTCATCCGCATCCCTGAACCTCTCATCTGTTGGTGTTGAAGATATTTCTCAAGCATGGGCAGTTGCCCAATATGTTAACTCTGGGGGCCGGAAGAGGCTTTTGGCTGGGCTTAAAATGAAAATTAATTTGAAAGAATTGGAGTCCTTTAAAGAAATAAAGGGTGGGTAGAACAGATAAAACTTGGCTGGTGAGTAGCATCATTTCGTCCTCCGCTGTATCTCTTCCTTGCCAGAGGTCAGACAGTATTTATAGTGATACATGGGTTTAGTGCGCTCAGTGTTTATATTTGTGTGTATAAATACAAGTCCAATTACAGAGAACTAGTAGCAATGAGCTTCAGGCAATTTCCTCATAATCCCTCGCGTAAATCTGTTTAATTTTGTCAACATGCCACAGTTAGTAGCATCTTCTTAGAAGAAAAAAGAATGGAAATAGCAAGAGCTTTTTACAAGTCAAGATTTAATAGTATGAGCAAAGTTGCCTGGGGCCGTGGGGCATGGGCAGATGCTGATGGGGCAGGACTGCAGAACGCTTGCTGAGCTCTTTGGGGTCCGGGACTCGGCAAACACAAGCTCTACGGGCTATGGACTGGGACTACAAATATGTGTTTGCTGGATATAAAATGGACAAAATAGCTACAAGCATAGAATTGAACTTGCTGCTGTGGGGCGGCTTTGTGAGCTGTTGTGTGCTGGGGTGCAGGGAGGTGGCTGTCGGTGTCGGTGCCGGTCCACGGTGCAGAGGGGGCAGTGCCACGATGGAGCTATCGCCCGGAGCCTCCGAGGCCACCGATCTCGCTAGAGGCTGTTTGTACCTGGCAGATCGGGGCTTGGGAAAGAGATGTTTAAGCACAGTAACTGCTGGCTTACACATCTAGTCTTTCCTACAAGGAAAAATTCTCCCTAGGATCCAGCCAGCAGGACTACTGGCTTATCTAATGAGGTGCTTCATCTTCTGCTGACGCACTGCACGGCTGGGAGCTGGAACAGAGGATCTCCAGGAACATCCATGCCTTGATGTCTGTTTCGATGGGAAACATGAAAGGGGCTTTTTATACCCCACTCTTTGGGCTTCCATTGCATCTGCTGTGCCCCAGCTGCTTAATCAAATTATGCTGCACTTTTCTTGTACTCCAGTGCTGATAGCAGAACTGAGAAGCTTAGTAATCAGACACATCTTCAAAAACAACCCCCTCTACTCCCTAAGGGGGAAAACCCTTGGGAGCCCTTCACTTGTACCACTCTAGCTTAAGTATCTGCTCCTCTAGCAGCCACTTGGGATCTTGGATTGGAAGTGTTGCTCTCAAGCTGTGCTCTCAGCGATGATATTTAATGGTACGCAGAGAGACTCGCAGAGGAAAGCCTGGAACCTTCTGCATATATTTGGTGGTGCAGAGGCTGCACCTGCAACCAAAGCGAAGTGGAATGAGAGTCTCCAAACTGACCAAAGGTAGAGCTGGGCTTGTTCTCCATTCCTGGATGCGCCGAGGCCGTGAGTTCAAGCTGCCCATACTCTCCTGGTCTGGGCTGCTCCTGCCAGGAACAATGCAGTGTTTCTTTAATGTCAAATGGGTCATAGCTTATTTATGGACAAGGTGACAAAGCAGGAATTTGAATGCACCAATGCCATCTCCTGTCAGTCCGTCTCATGTCAGTCAAGTCCTTGACTTGTCCATCCTGGCTGGCCTGTGAAGGGCATGTGGTGTGCAGGGTCCCAGGCTTCACACAGATCATGGCTCTTGCAGGCACTAGTGTCTGGATTAGACCAACTCTGAGTTGAAGAGGGCTCTGTTTTGCAGCCTTTCGGTTTGTCAGGGCAGTTTCCTGTTTCCTGCTCTTGCTGACACCTTCCATTCACAGATACAGCTCAAAGTTCTGGCCCTTTGGTAGTTTCTGTTTCAGTGGGCAGTGGAATAGCTGGTATCCTTGTCATAGTCATCTTTCCGATGGCCATTTATTTTCTTTCTTGTCTGCAATGGTTTCTAAATGAGGGAAGATGAAAATGCTTCACTTTTGTACTTGCAGCAGACTAGTAACATGGATTTCTCACCATTTTGAATTCAGTTCTTTTCATCATGCCTCTCTTTTTTGAGTCCATCATGGTTATTTGCTGTTAAACAGCTCTTGGACTGTTACTGAATAACCCGAAGTGCAATGAAATGTGAACAGAAGAATAACGCCTTGTGTTCGGATAGAAATGAGCCTGTTCAGAAGACAGTTTCTGATTAATGTTCAGTCCGGAAGACATGGGCTCAATTCCTGTTCCTATTCAGTCTGTCTCTAATTCTGTAAGCGTTTGAGCTGAGAAGTGGGACGTGCCATTTACACGATTCTTGCTGGTAGCTAGCCTGAAAACTGCTGCCTGGGGAAGAGCGTTGCCCTGCTTTCTGCTGGCGGTAGCTCTCGAAGCGTGGTCAGCCCCATGCTGCCTCGGGAGGTGCTCAAGGACGAGCCTTTGATCCCACGGACTACGAGCAGGGGGAGGGGATGGGCTGGCATTTGAACCCTCCCAGAACCACAAAAGCCTGAAGATTCAGGGATTGCTGTTATATCCACTGCGTAGCTGTTTTGAGAAGGTTTGGCTGCTGACCTCCAGTGACTGAGTTGTGAGACGGGAAGTGTCGTCTTTTTTTGAGAGGTAGGAGAGGGCAAGCACAGACTGTGTTGGAAGCACATTGGTTTAAATCTCCAGGCTTTCCTCTCTGGAGCCTTGGGTTCAAGCATTGGCTTTGTCACCATGAAAGGTGTTTGGATGTTTCCCATGTCATCTCTGGGCACCTCATATACAGGTTGTTCTGTGAAGACTAAAATTGCTTGCAGGTAATTATAGATGGCCTTAGCTGTCTTTACTCAGACTTCTGCCTCTGTGGGGTTACATATTTGTGCAACTTGGAGAGACATGAAAGTAAAATGGGAAGGGGGAAGGAAATGGGAAAGCAGCAAGAGGGGGTTGATAGGATGTAGGTGAGAGCTGGACCAACTTCTCTCCCTAGGAAAATGCCTTCCTCTGCTGCCCTGCTCCCTACGGCAGTCATAGCTTTCCCATCCTTGGACAGAAAAAACTGGTACGATGGAGGATAACAGAGTAAAAAAACCTTTGCAAAGAGGAAACCACTTAACCTTGAGCAGATTCTTGTAGAAGAGCTACTCAGGGAATAAGTCTGAGAAACAATTTATAACTACTGATTCTCCTGCAGGAAAAATCCCTTTGCAAATGCCCTCCCTATCCCTCATAATAAAACCCGTCAATGTTTTCATTTCGAAGTCATGGTAGGTCCTATCCTACAGGGCAAGAAAACCCAGCCCCCAGCATCTAAGCGTTAAGAAATGGAAGCTCCTGTAGCGTTGCATTTCTGTTGCTGCTTGTAGCAGGGATCTCGGACTTGGCCGCCCCCGCTGTGTCGGYGTGTGCCCTTCGTGTCCCTGTGTGTCGTGTGCCCCCTGTTTCCCGCCGTGGGAGCGGGGACAGGAAGGATCCCTGCCTCCGTGGTGTTTGTCGGGCCAGTGTCGTCAGAACCGGGGCGCGCACAGCTCCAGCCTGGGGGCTGTCGTGCTGCTTCTGCCTGTCTTGCCTTCTTTGTCCATCCCAAGGGGGTTTCCCACGACTTCCCAGAAAAGCCTTATCGGACATAGGATCTGCCCCATTCTTGTTATTTCACGGTGTTGGGGTTGCAGAGAGGATGAGCTGGGGTGCCCGTTGCGCTCTCGCATGGCTCTTGCGATTCCTCCCCGGCACGGCCGCCAGCAGGTGTTGGATTTTGTTTGCAGGAACAGCTGGAGCCGCGCTCTGCAGCCGGCAGCTGCGCTCATCCCGGTGCGCCGGGGCGGAGGATCCTGGGCGTGCGGGAGGGGGCAGGCGGCCGCAGCAGCCYGCGAAGCCCCGGCCTTTCGCGTCCTTCAGCGCTGCGTTCTGCACCGGCACGTCGGGCTGACCGTGCTCCTCGACCCTGGCTTTCTCACCTTTTCCTTTTCCATGGCAGAGCTGGTTGGGGTTGGCTGACCCTCGCCCTGAGAGACGTCTTCAGACCCGAGCGTGGCCGAGAGCCACTGATGGCACGTGTCTGCTTTTCCTTTCTAGAAAACGTCCATCTCCGTCCCGGGACGCTGCTGCACCTGAGAGGCTCGAAGCTCTGAAATACCAGCGGATAAAGAAGCCCAAAAAGTCATCCAAGGGCTCCTCGAAATCCAGAAAACAATCCAGTGAGTGCGAGGACCCTGAGGTCCCCAACTAGTTCCCCGTCCATGTGGGCATGGACGTTCCCCGTTCCTCTCTCCTGGGGGCAGAGCTCGTGCAGGACCTCGCTGGCTCCGTCTCGGGGGGGGGTCTCTGAGCTCACAGCCTGCGCCTGGTTTTGTCACCAGCGTCCCAAAGGGGCTGACTCCCCTTGCCGAGCCCTGCGTAGCTGGGGTRCGCTGCCGTGACCTGTCTACGCTTCCTCCCGCCTGTGCTCTGCCCTTGCCTTTGAACGAAACCACCCCTTTCCCACTTTAACATCTGTCCACCACCTATCTCTACTGATTTTATTATTATTTTTTTGACTGCTGATTTTCTTTCCTGATTCCCAACATRCTTCTTGTGCTGTCAGGTCTGTCTCCTGACTCTTCCGCCACTCTCCCCTACGCTCGAAGTGACTTTCCGCTTCCTCCCTTGCAAACACCCTCTCTGCTTAGTCCTTCCAAAAACTCTCCTCCCTGCTCAAGCCTCCGCCAAGCAGCAAGGCTTGGGGTGCTCCCGTGAGGTTGAATGTGCTTGGTTCAGGGCCAGGCTTGACTTAATTTCTATTTTACGGTGCGCGAAGCACTGCGTCCGCTCCCGGCGCTGCAGAAGGATGCCGGGCCTCGTCCATCTCCCTTCTCTCCTTCCCTTCTCCTCCCCAGATGGTTCTGCCTCCCAGGTTCAGCAACTTCCCAGCTCTCAGGTACTGTGGCCTGACGAAGCTGTCTGCCTCCGCAAGAAGAAGAGACACCCTCGTCAGGACCCCTTCGCCCGCCTCTCGGCGCTCAAAGATGACCTCTGTCACCGGCAGCTCCCTGAAGACCAGACAGCGATTCTCAACAGCGTGGACCACGACGACTCCGGCGGGCATGCCACTTTGCTTTAGCCTAGCGCCCGCCCCAGAAGGTTAAAAAGGAGGGGGAGGAGGGAGCCGAGAGCCCGCGGCCCACGCGCGCCGCGGGAGGGGGGACGGCTGGGTTGTGGCTGTCGCTCCGCGGCCGGGTGGCCGGCCTCGCCGGGGCTACTTCCACCGAGCCCGGCAGCTTTACGGCGATTGGCGGCAGGGACGAGCCGGGGGGCTCCTCGGGAAGGGGCGTCTCGGCCCCTCGCGCRCCGGGGAGGGTGGGCACCGCGGTGGCGGGGATGCGGCGCTCCTTGCATCCGCTTTTCTCCGTTACGGCTCCGGTGGCGTGAGCCCAGGGAGGGAAGCGAGATGCTAGACCTCGGTTTCAGAAATTATCTCTAGACTTAAAAGGCRTAGATGGAGATTTTGACATTGCTTTCTGCAGCGTGCGTTTAGATAGAAATTGTGGAATTGAACAGCTGGCCCTGAATCACTGGAATAAATTAAATAGCACAGGGTGTAATTAATTCACAAGCAACTAACAAGCCAGACGGGAACTGATAATCCCGCGGATCTGGTTTTGATAAAATGTTACCAAATAATCCCGTGAAAGCTGTAATTGTGAAAATCTCCTTGCCTCCCTTTTCCCAGCCTCCTTTTATGTGAAGATAACAGCAACAAAAATATCAGTGACATCTTTCCTTATCTATCTCTGAAAGGAAAAACAAAAAGTTCCCCAAACCTTCAAATCCACCTGAGATGTGAGAAATCACAGTTTGTTGGTGCTTATGCATTTGAACCTCGTTAACGCATACTGAACACTTTGCAAATATGCAGGTATGGGTCTGTTTTAATCCAAGGGTGTTTTCCCCCAAAGTATAATTTGTCACTTTTGATGAGAGTGGTTTTGATTAACTCCTGGTGACGCTCCATGTATTACTAGCAAGTGTTCTTCAGTGCTGTGTAGTAATGCGATTTCTTACTACAGTAGCGTTTGTAATCTTTACTCATAACTGCAAAATGGGAAGACACCGTTTTAGGTGTGCGGTGTGCAAATGAACAGGGTTTGACTGCATAAAAGTCTCAAAAACCTCCGTTGGCAGCTTGCTGGTCCTGAAAAAGAGCGATTGGGAAATACCCAGCTCTGTGGATCAAGAATGGACGGCTTCTTATAGCAACCGCTCAAAACTAAGCCCAACGTCTTGCGTCAGTTTAAAATATGTTGCTGCTGGTTTCACTGTACCCCCCTTCTTTCTCCTGCTCCAGCCCAGTCTTATAGGCTAGATACGACACATGCTTTGGGTTTTATGCCTCCCTTGGCTCCATCTGAGGAGATCTGTTGTTCCCCTCTTGGTAATGCTGTTCTAACTCTTCACCAGAATGTATTTCCTCTTCAAAATACTTAGGATAGATTCCTTTGTCAATTGGTCTTTTTCTGGATTATGTAGGCCTTTTCTAGCAGGGTAGCTATAGCCTGCTGAAGGAATAACTGTCAGGACACCTGGGTTCGTTTTCCTGCTCTGCCTCCACTATCTAACTGTGTGGCCTTGGGCAAGTCACTTAACCTCTCTGTGCCTCAGTTCTCCCATCTGTAAAATGGGGATAAGTCATATTTAAGCACTTTTGTAAAGCACTTGAATGTCTACAGACAGGAAGTGCTAAATAAATGCTGAGTGCTATTACTGCAAAGTGATCCCTACCTTTAAACTATTTAGAGGTTTTTTTTTCCTCTCTCTCTTTTTTTTTTTAATGTGGTAAAATCAAACACTGCGTCCAGGTTTGCACGATTCTTCCTTTGCGGTAAAGTGCTAAACCCTCCAGCCTACCTGGGAATAAAATCAAGTACTTCATGTGGATGTTCTTGCTTTAAGTGGAGTCAGGCTGTAGAAGAAGTGTCAGGAGAACCGAAGAGCCTGTAGGCATTTTTTTGCCRCAGGCTCTCCATTTGCATACAAAAYCTTTGTTTATTCCCAGGTAGAATCGCCAGGAGATTCTTTGCAATCTCACCTTTATTGTGGTTTGCCTTGGTTATTGCTCTTGCTGCTGGTTGAACCTTGAAGGGCTTAGATGTTTGGAGGAACATGCAAGATCTCAGATGCTTGGCCAGAATGAATGGTTGGGATCTGGCAATGCAAACAAGCCAAGCTCCCAGAGAGATTTTAGGTAGAAATTCATTTTTTTTTTCACTCTGGCRAGAAATTTCTGTTTTTAAAGGAGATTCTGCTTCCTCTTCCATCAGGGAGCAGGATGCTCAGAAGCCTACAACAATTAAAAGCAGAATACAACTGCRTCCTTTCAAATCTCAAAGCCCTGGCTTAGGTTCAAACCACTTGACAGAGAATCCTCTAATTCAATAATGAGATATTTTCAAGCTTTAACAACTTCATTTAGGTGATCTTCAAAACATGAGCAAGTTTGTTTCCAGAAGGAGGGAGGTTCTCTTAGAAATACCTCTCTCTTTCAAGTCTGGATCAGGGCATTTCTTCAAGTATATGATGAGTGACCTGATGTAATACCATCAGCTATCAGAGTGAGAATTCACCTTTGCTAATGGTATGACTGAGTATTTCTTTTATTTGAGTGTGTTTTAGGGATTTTTCCTAGAATCCACTTGGATCTGAATTGATTTAATACCATTTGCACATTCGGCAGTGAAAAACTCTGCCCGTGTAACTTCAGCTCACTGATATAGGCATAAGAGAAGCCGATTTCTGTCCCAGAAAATGTCTGACGTTGCAACGGAGAAGGAGATGAGCTAGCTGTAGGTACCGTCTCCAGATGTTCCCGGGAGCCTTGGGCTGGAGAGCTCCCTGCTGCTCTGGAAGGACTCCCGTTGTGTGTGTGTGTGCGTGCGTGCGCGAGCACGCATGCCTGTCGTAGCTGCTAGCGCTGTACGGACGTAAGCTGTGTGTCCTGCTTCTGATCTACAGGTGACGTCCACGCCGTGCGGGGGGTGAGGGAAGTGCCCGTGTTATCTGCGTGGTGTGACGCCCCATTGGGAGGAGACGCGTAGGCGCTGTGCTGGCGGCGGTACCAGAGCTAACTTGCAGACGTCCCTCTTTCGCTGTAGTTTCCTAGACCTCTCTGACAGGAGGTTTTTTTCTTCTGAGTGCTTTCCGAGCTATGTACGGTAGCTGTTCGTATGGGCAGGGAGGTCTCTTCAGGCTCTTGAGGTTGCTACCTTGGGACCATGCCCCTGTCCTGTCTTAAGCTCTAGAGGTTTTTCAGCGCAGAGGAGGTTGACAGAGAGGGCCGGCTTGCTTGGTCAGTCTTTTGAGAGTTTGTTTTCCTTTTGCAGGTGTTTTGAGCAGATGGCCCCCTGCTTTTCATGGTCTTCGACCTTTAGAGGCTGGAGCTGCAGCCCTCTCTCTTTCAGCTGTGTACCTGCCATGATGCTGGAATGGGGAATCCTGCCAGGGCGCCTCATGGAAGAATCTCTTTCCTAAACCATCCTTAACTCCTTCCAACAGCCTCTTCTCCACCTTCTTGGTTGTGGCTGCTGTCATGGTCAGTCGGTTTGGACAAAGGGGAGCAGGCCACGAAGGGAGAAAAGGTTGTCTGTTCCCCGCTAGACCAAGTCACCTTCCGATAGACTCTTGCCACGTTGCTGGGCCCCGCTTTGGCAGATGGTCTCTCCTTTTGCTTTGGCAACTTCCTCGCTTCTCCCAACCCTCTGGTTTCCATGCCCTTCAGGGGGTTTCTCCTCTCCTCCTGTGGACCTGGGACATTGGAGCTGTGTCAGACGATGCCCCATTTCATCCCTGTTTGAACTCCGTTTTGTTTTGGTTGTTTGCAAACACAGCTGCTGCTTTCTTTTTTCTTTTATGCTGCAAAAATATATCTTTATCTTCATCTCCCTGGGCCAAACTCTCTTCTTTTGTAAGCTTGTCCAAGGTAGGCGGTTCTTGCTGTATCGGTAAATGTACGATTCCTGCTTGCACAGTGCAAATGTGGTGTGTTTATGAGGCCCCCCAGAAAGTCCCAGCCTGCGATGGAGAAAAATGCCTCCAAAATTGCAAGCCGTCGCTCAAGGTGGGGATGTTGCCCTTGGGCTTCACCAAGGGCAGCGGTGCAGTGAGCTGGCACCAGCTCGGTCCTCGGGGGAGCTGCGTTTCCTGCTGGCACGTCCGCGTGTGAAGTCGCCGAGGTGGGAACGCTCCAGCTCCTTTTCCTTCCTGTCGTTGGGGTTTCTGAGGCGGCGGTTTGGGCTGTTGCAGCCAGCTGTCGCGGTAGCCAGGCGGCAGGGCTGGAGGTGGACCTAGGCTGGCACTGTTGGCTGCGGCTTTGTGTGGTGAGCATCAGCCTGGCAGGAAAGAAACGGGCCAGATCCAGCTGCCCCGAACCGGGGCGCAGAGAGAGTGCAGATAGGGACGTTGATACAGACGAGTCGCTTGGATCCTTGAAAGCCGGTGGGCAGAAAGGGAGGGGTGGTGCTAGGGTGCAGTCGGTCTCATCCTATGCATTGAAGGGGTGTTTTCCCTCCGTGGACAGGTCTGGGTGCCCTCAGGTTAGGCGCTTTCCCTGCAGCAAGCTGCTTGCCGCACGGCCGGGGAGACGGAGAGCAGCGCTGATGAAACCGCACAGGAAAGTCGGAAGCRGTGGGGTAAAGCCAACGCTTGGTGTGGTTTTCCAGCAGGAACTGTTGAGCAATCTGGCCAAATATTTTTAAGGTATATTTGCCTGGTAAAGCCACTGATGTTTGGTTTGTTTTTGCAATGTTGACATTACTGAAAATGCAGGTTATTGGAGGAGGGGGAGAGGGGGCATTTAGGGCTCGCATATAGGGCTCAGTTTTCGTGCCTGCCTTTAACTGCATCAGTGGGCATGTGGAAAGATGGGGTTTTGCAGGACCGGGGGGCCAAGAGCACCAGGGTCTCTTCCCAGCAGCAGCTCATGTGCCAACAGGCCAGGGTTGGGTTGTTACGCTGAGCTCTCCAACAGTTCGTGACATGTAAGCGTTAATGGCTGGAGACCTTGGAGGAAGATACCCACCTCCCTGGGCAGGCAGATGTCACGTGCCTGTGGCATCAGGGCACACTGGGACTGGAGGCATTGCAGCGGCGTGGGACAGCCATTTGCAGCCTCGCGTGAGCGCTGTGGTGGCATTTCGGCGTGCAGAAGTCCCCTGGTGCAGAACGGGCCCTGCCTTGAGCTTCCCGGGCGGTGGGAAGGGTTTGTGGGAGTCAGTGATGGTTTTTCTAGGGTATGAAGTTCACTGCTGCTGCTAAATGTGCAGGGTCGCTTGTGGCTTTGAGGCTGTCTTTGGATGAAGGGCACTAGGCTGTTTAGCCYGCGTTTATCTCCTTGTCAGTTGATTCGGTGCCAGCTGCGCTTTCAGGGAAGACTGGAGATAATTGTGTTTATAACTGTATATGATGGAGTTTCTTTGGATACCTGTACAAATTGCAGGGAATTGTTTGGTGACTTGTGCATGGGTAGTGTGTATTTGATAAACCGTGTTATTGTGTTTGAAATGAAGCTAACTGCTCTGCTTTGGGGTATGGGACCAGGAGCCAGGAATCAGCGTTATTTCCTAGCTCTGCCGATGGCTTCCTCTGACGCCTCAAGCAAGTTGCTTATGCTCTCTGCCTCAGTTTCCCCACCTGCAAAATGGGAATAACAACTTTGCTCTACCTACCTCCAAGGGTATTGAGGGCTCTGGGGTGACCGGGGGAGTGAAGGGTACTTTGCAGAGGAGCTGCAGAGCTACAGGCACTCTTGAAACCTCTCTGCATGAGCTAGCGCTCTGCACCTGGAGCTGGTTGCCATGTGCTCCCTCGCTTGCTGGGGAGCCTTGTTCCCCTGCTGCTGGCGGCTGGACRAAAGAGCTGGGATTATGTTGTCTGAATGTGGTTTGTACTTGGCAGAACAGCTCACCAGGGCTGGTATTGCCAGGTTGTTGTTTCCATCACGTTTATTCACAATTTGGGACGTGGATTTTTGTGTTTGCCTGAAAACACAGATGTTTGGGGTTTCTTTGCTGAAAGCAAGCCTAGTGTGTGGCGTTCAGCATGTTAGGCTTGGTCTAAGYGAGAGGTTTTTGCACCAAGGTGAGGCCCAAGTGGAGCTGGTGTCGAGTGTCCGAAGGGTGGTGGTTCACGGAGGGAGAAGGGGTTTTTGCACTCATTAATTAAGTCAGGATTAAGCAGAGAGCTCTTCTGGCTGAGCTAAGCACATAGCCATGTTTTGGAGGCCCCAAGGGGAGCAAACCTATTTTAGAACTGGTTGTCACCAGCAGGGAAAGAAGATGTGTAGATCYATCGATAGATTTCTATAAAGGCCTACTGAACTCTTGGGGGTGGTAAAGTGAAGGAAGAGAAGGGATTGGAGACMAAAGCATGGCCATGCCTTGGTGTCCCATGGTCTTGTCTGATGGTTTCTGGATAGGACAGGTGCATTTTAGATCAACTGCTGCTCAATCTTGTAGTCCCTATTGGGACAAAATCTGCCTGGTGTTTTGGTTTCTCCTCACCCTAAAGGCAGTGACACAGAATTTGGATTTCTGAGTTTTGGGTTGGTTTCAGCACGTGTTTTCAGCTGTAGTTCCCGGTTTGGGGTATTTTTTTGGAGGCTACAGRGTGGTTTTTCTGTGAGAGTGGATCGCTTGCAGTCTGACTTCACTGGTTTCTACATGTCCTGCTTGGGCTCCCTGCGGCCCAGAGCTGGTGGAGTTGATGCATTTTGTAGGAGGAAATCTTCTCAAGGAACCAGAGTAAAAAGCAATGTATATATGAGATATATATAATATACATAGAGAAGCATAGGACAAAGATAGGCACATATGCAGAAGTCCAATATATTTGCATGTAAAGGGGATGTTTGTCTCAAGGGGAGCGTGTTTAGAGCCTTGGTGGAGGGGGGGGGTGGATTGGGATGGGCAAAGCTGGGCAAGGGCTGGGAGCAGCCAGAGTCCAGGGAGGGTTTGGAAATGGAGAGGCACAGATCTTCATTGCGTCCCCACCGCTGCTACACAGGACTGGATATCTTTTTTCCCCATTTTTTTTTTTCTTTATTCACGGCATGTAACTCATTGCTGGACCATGATATTGAGATGGTGGGAGTGATGCGCCCTTCTGCTTGCACATCTGAGACGCTTTGCTCTTTCTAGGGTATAGAGCGGGCACAGAGAAGGAGTCGTTTGAAAAAGCGAGGAGCCTGGCCAGGACCAGCTCTCCTGGGGCTGCTAATGCCCTACGTGGGGAACAGCGGGGCGCTGAGGATGTAGCGGTGCCGAAGGTACTGTCTCTGGAGCCGTGTGCYGCATGGGCAGCCTGCGTACGCGTCACTGCTACCTGTGCAGCATGCGTGTGCGCGCCACTGTCACGGCCCCATGAAGGGGGAGATATGTCATGTTTCCTCACCTCTGGTGCCATTTTTTAATAGTTTAAGGAAAACGAAACCATGCAAAATCCCCTTATCTAAAATCCGTGTAGATGTTGCTCTCCGGTTACTCATGTTAAAGCATTTTGCTTTGCGTTTGTGCTTTGCAGAAATGCATGAGTCAGAAAAGATGAGAGGGGATAAGGCTAAATTTGTTCCTTAAATTCAGCAACGTAGCATTTGCCATGCCAGGCTGTACCTGTGTTGTTTCTTCCATGGAGAAAGGCATGAACGTTCAGCCTCCCCACCAAGTGGCACATAACACAGGGTGTTTTTTTTAAGCTCATTAGTATCGCTTTTAGGCTCTAACGCATAGAGGGGATGCGTTCACCAAAGACACCACTGGAGGCCACGTTAAAGATCATAGACCTGATAACATGAGTACTTTTTGCGCCGGAAYGAGGACGCCTTCGAGAGGACAAGGAAACGCCAAACCTGCCGTGGCTGCAGCCGGCGACGTGACCCGTAAATGCAAAGCGGACTCCGTGCGCGGCGGYGCTGGGGCTCGCAGGGATGCCAGCGGCGTCTCGGGCCTTGCTCTCCGGGGAGCTGGTCCCCGTGCTCGCTGCGCGGGGGTGGCTGTGCGGCCCTGGGCAAGCCGACCCTTACAGGAGACGGGATGTTGACTCACGTTTTCAACTTAATATATATATGTTTTTCTTTACCTTTCGGTGGCTGTGTTTGCACAGGAGGAGAGGCTGTGAAGTGCAATTTGTTCCTGTTAGAGGTGGCRGCTAAAATCTTTAGGGGCGATACGAGAGCCGAGTACTCGCAGGTTGCTCCTGGCTGAGGAAGCAGCGATGGCGYGCGCGACTGGCAACGCGTGCGCGTGCCGGGGAAGAAGGTTAGAGCTGCACTGAACTTCCCATAGTCCGTACAGCCCCCGCACGCGCTCTGGCTGCAGGACGAGGGCAGATCGGAGCCCGGGAGGTTCCCACGGAGCTCGTCGGTTTGGGGAGGGGACTGGGGGTGGGAGCCCTTCCCCTCTCCAGGGGAGCGGCTGCCTGCTCCCCTGCCCCTCCGTCCCCATCCACGATACTTTAGAGTTTTGGGTTTTTTTCCCCCATTTATGTTTTGGCCTGGCAGGTTTGTGCTGTTTAAACTCTGTTGCTTGTCTTTCGTGTGGCAGCAGGCGTCTTGTCCCGCGATGCAACCTCAGGACGTGCGCAGGCAGGTTGTCCCCATCCCGAATCCCGAGGGCTCTGGGTGCGTCTTTGATGCGTGCAGGGATGGAGGAGGCCCATAATAAGGGAGGGGGTGGGTAGGAGACGGGGGCAGACGGGGTGGCCGAGGCTCGGGGGGTCGGGATGTCGAAAGCATGCGACGTAGCGGTACGTAAGGATTTTCATAGTGGTTGCAGTGGGGCGGGCAGCRCGGTCCGGAGGGACTGGCAGCGCCGCTTGCGCTGGCCGCGGGCTCCGAGCAGGGAGATCCCAGGGCGAGGAAGGGGCCGCTGGCAGCCGAGTGGAGCAGATTTTTTGCTTTTCCATCAAAATTGCAATTTCTCCCCTGGAGAACTTGTGTTCTAGCTCCCTTGAGGTTACAGGGCATCAGGAGGGCTGCCAAGGGGGAGCCCATCTTCCTGCGGCAAGTCAGTCCTGTGGTCTTAAAGCCCCTCTGATTTCATATTCCCCCTCCTTAACCCAGCACCTAAAAAAAAATGGTCTGCGGAACGAGGCCCAGTATCTCCAGGAAACCCTAAAGAAACGATATTGGTGTATTGAAACTGCATTGTATATAAAATTATACAAATATATATTTACTTTCTATTTTAGAGGGGGGGGAGGGAATAAATATTTAAAATAATTCCTTAGTAATAGGCATCAGAAACTTCTGTGCAGCGCGAGAGAGGCTGTCGGAGGTAGAGAGAGTCTAAATAGCTGGAGCAGAGCGAGTATTTTTACATTACATTGTGTTTCAGCTTCTCTGCTTCTCCATCCACCTATAAATAGACTAAAATATATATACAAAAAACTATATATATATATTAAAAAAAAAATAGATATCTAAGTCACATAGCTGTTTTATTTTTGTATCCATGCCTAGTGCTGTTTGAGCAATACAGTACCGAGGGAGAGAGGCGGGCTCGGCGAGGCCAGGCGCCGGCGGCGGGGCAGGACGCCGGGGCGCGGGGGCTCTGCCCACCGGGATGCTCCGCTCCGGCTGCGGTGCCCGCCTCCGGCGCCGCTCCTCCCGCGTGCTCTGCGCTCGCTGCCGCTGCCCTTGGCTGCCGCTTCGGCGTTCGGGGTTGGGGCGCGGGGCGGCCRGTTTGCTGCGAGAGCCGGGCTGGTGCCGCGGCGGGGCGCCGGCGCCGGGTGGCGGTTTTGCTGAGGGGTGTGTGTTGCATGTGCTTTCCCCCCCCCTTCCCCCTTTCTTTTTTCTCAATGCAACAAGTGGAATTTGAGCTGAAATAGGTGCTGCTTTTCACGAGGAAAGACGAGGGCAGCCGCTAAGCGGGAGCCCTGCCCGGATGCTGCAGGCGCGGGCTCTCGGTGTCTTCGTAAATAAACCTTGCTCGCCTCCGTGGGAAGCGTGGTGGGCTCCCAAAAACACGTGCGCCCGGTCCCGGCTGGGTTGGGCACCCTCTGCGCAGGCGCTTCAGTCCCTCTGCAAACCGGCGATCGCGGCCCTTGGAGGCGCTCTGGGTGCCGCGGCGGCYGCCGTGGCCTCCTCCCGGCGGGCGGCTCGGAGCAGGCTGGCGTGGGCAAGGCTGGGGCTGGCGTTTGCTCCCGCGGGGGCATTTCACCGAACAGCATCCGGGCGGTGCAGGGCAGGAGAGGAGCCGCCGCCGTTCTGCCCGGGGCGGCAGCGGCCAGGCTGCTCCCAGCAGCCCCCAGTGCGAAGGTGACTTGTTTCTTTTTTTCCCGTTCTTCTAAGCAATATGAAGCGAAAGCTAAAGGCGACTCTTCGAAGTCCGGAGGAGAGGGGGTGGAGGGCGCTGCCGGGCTGCGAGGCAGGCATGGTGCCGGCGCAGGAGACGGATCCCGCCGGGAGGTGGAGGCTGGGTGAGGTGACCTTGCCGGGGCCGGAGCCCCCGGATCTGTGCGCGGAGAGGGGGGCAGCCCAGCCTGGTCCGGCCCTTGCACGGGGCATTTTGGGTCTCTCTCCCACCTAACATCAGGCAGCACGCGGGAAACCCTTTCCCGCTCCAGCTGCCGCCTCTCGCAGGCTTGGTGGTTTTACGGACCGCGTCCGTGGTGCAGGACCCCGTGCTTCGCTCCGGCCGTGTCCCYGCGCCGAGCTCCTGGGAGCCGGCGGAGGCGTGGATGGGGCCCGCGAGCCAGCACCCTGCCCGGCAGCGCGGCGTCCTCCGTAGCTTTCCCCCGTGTTTCCCATGTTTGTCGTCTTTGTTGGGGTCGGTGGGTGGGAATGGGACGGGGGGGGCGTTTCTAATCTCGAGCCAAGGTTTGTTCAGCACCGATTCTTAAAGCATGTTTGGCAGAACTTGCGTTTATTAGCAGCGAATACGTAAGTGAGTATTTTGTATATTATGGGGAAAAAAAATGAGGAGAAAGAGATGGGAAGAGGCTTCTCTCCAGCCACCACCTTGTGTCCTTGGGGCTGGGCGGCTGCACAGGTCCCCGCGTCACCCGACTGGGCTTCGGGGTGTTTTTTTGGGGGGGGGTGGGCTGGGTTGGGGCAGCTTTCTCCTTTCCCCCTCTCCCCCTTGCCCCTAGAATCACTTACAGGAAAAAAAACAGGAAAAATGTTTACAAAGCACACTTTCCACAGTACCGTTAACCCTCTGGATGCCAAATAGACACGCGGAGCCGCTCCCGGCCGCGTCCGTCACCGTGCTTTTTCCTTTTTGCACACCCAACCCCGCCGTGTCCGTCTGTCCTCGCTGTGCCGGCAGCCACACGCCTCCCTGGGCGTCCCGGCGGGGCGACGCGCTGGGGCAGCGTGTTTTCGGACGGATGTCCGCCGCCTCGGGAATTACTGCCTCTTCGCTGGCTCYGGAGCTGCGCGGGAAGGCGCCGATCCCGCTCGGAGCGGGCTCGGGCGGGAGGGGGCCGCCGGCCGCTCCGGGTGCACTTTAAGGCCAAACTGCTTTTTTTTCCCCCCGGTCCCTCGGCGGCCCGGGGACGGTCCGCGCCTCGGTGCGGACGCCGTCTCTCCGCGATTCCCTCGGAGCAAGCCCTGCGGGGACCCACAGGGAGCGCCTCCCTTTCCGTGGGTTTCGTGAGCTGTCCTTGGGGCGCTYGGACGGAAGCGTCTCCCCGCGCGGCTTCTGCAGGAGACTTCCCCCCTCCGATGGGAAGCTGATACTTTTTAATCCCTTTTAATAGGTTTATAGAGTCTCTGGAACCCTCTTAAACTTCCGTAGGTAGCTCTYGACTTAATTTCCTGGTAACTCTATAGTGTTTTCCCGTAAGGCAGGATTTCCTGCAGAACTCAACAGCTCTTGGGTTGTGTGGGACAACTTTTCCTTTTTTAAGAAGAATTCTTGCCTCTTGATATCAAGACTAGACCATTCAACCTCGTTTCCATTTCTTGAATGTCAAGTATTACGATGTATAACACACGTTAGGGTGCTCTTTGGTGCTGTTTCAGTGGTGACCAGTGGGACTGACTTTTTTTAATAACAATAACAATAAAGGAAACTTTAGTGCCACTGGTTCCACAATGTTTGTTGTTGTGACTTTTTTTTTGTTTTTTCCTTTGGTCGGTTCTGTTTTTTACTAAAAACTAGTAGTGATCAGCTACTGAACTTCTGTGGTGTTGATTACTGACTCGTGCACTTCGAACCGCCGGCCGCCGCGTGGGTCGGCGGCGCGGGCGGCTGCCGGGAGCTGGGTTGGCTGTGTAACAGTTTAACAGTAGTCGGGTTTGATTCGCTTAGTTTTTAAATTGCACAGATGCACACAGCAAAAATAGCATTATGATGTGAGCCCAAACGGCAACTAGAGGGTTAATTTTTGAACTTCAGGTACGCTACTCAAAAGAAGAAAATAATAATTAAAAAAAAAAAAGGAAAAACGAAACACTATTTTTTCAGTAAGCTTTTTTTTTTTCTGTAAACGATTTAGAAATAAATCTGAGACATGATGGTGCTGTACCAAAGCCTTATATGAAACTTATTCTGCGCTCTATATAATCTCTCTATATCTGTATTGTTGCTCTCAGCCTCGGTTCTGGTGAAGGCCTGTAAAATGCCAGCAGGAGGGACCGGCGGGGGCTTTGCAGGGCGCCGGGGGGCCGCGGGGCCGAGGAGGAAGGCTGTCGCCAAGCCCGGCCGCCGGTCCCCGCGCGGGCGGCGAGGGGAGGAAGAGGGGGTCCCGCAGCCACCACCGACGCGGGGGGCGAGCCCCCTTCGGCTCTGCTCGGGGGGGAACGGCTAGCGGCGACGGCTCGCTCCGCCCTCGGGCGCTCGGTTTTGCATCTTCCAGCTCAAGCCGCGTGCGGCGCGTTGCAGCCCCCCGCGGGCGCAGCGCTCCCCGCCGGCGGCCTCCGTGCCCTCTGCCGTCCTCCCCCCTCGAAAGCAGCGGGGCAGCCCTCCGCTGCGGTAGCTCTAAGCAATAAACCCGCTCTGCCACGAGACTTGGTCCCTTCGGCTCTTGGACTGTCGCTGGTTCCCGAGCGAGGGGTCGTAAGCGGGCGCAAGCCGGAAGGAAACGGCTCGCAGCCCTGCCTTACTGCGAGCAGCCGGGCCCTCCGTCTCTGCCTGTTGGGATTTTTAAGGCCTGCTGAGTACTTACCAAGTTATCGCCAGTAACGTTGCATGTTCATAGATTGACATTTTTTTAAATGTACCCACTTAAGAAATTATGGCAGTGTTGCAATGTTATGTATACAACTAGCCATTCTGTAGGAGAATGATGGGTTTTGGAACTGATTAACTTGCTCCTCATGTAACATTACCCTGCTTCAGAAATGTTTTGTATTTTGATATAAATAAACATTTGCTAAAAAAAAACCCACAAAACCCTGTCAATGCCGTGGATGTGGGTTGGGGCGCCGGGCTCGAGGCGCGGGCTGCCCGCGGGTGCTGTCTCTGAGCGGAGAGGGCTCCTCTCCCTGGTGCTGGGGGAGGCTGTGGGGCTGTCCTGTGCCCTGGGCACGCCATGGGGTGTAACGGGGACCGTGGGGCTGTGCCCGGTGTCCCTTGCATTTTATTTGGACGCCAACATCTAACTTTCTTGGGCACCTGGAAGCCCGGCTCCTGGGTGCTGCTCGCGTTGCCTCTGGGATGTGGTGGGCGCTTTAATCCATTGCTCCAAACGAGGGGTTTGGCCCAAGCCCCTCGGCTCAGCCCCGTGTCTGGTCCCTGTCGCTGGGGTGGTCCGCGAAGCACGGCGCGTCCTGCACCGCAGGGGCTGCGCTCCGGAAAGGTGGCGGGGAGTAAACGTCCTTCTCTGCTATTCTTCACCCCCCCCCCCTCCCAGCGGCAGGGCTGGCTGGTTTCGGGGGAGGTTCCCAGTGGGAAGCGGGGTTTCTCTTCCCTTGTGCAACCTGCAGGAAGGTTCCCAAGCGGCACAAGTCAGGGGCGACACATGGATACTTTTCTAGACGAGCGAGGGAGTGTGATGGGGCTATGCCGTGAGATTAGCGATGCCCAGGGCATTTTCCCGTGGGAAACCCAGCAGCTCCTCCACCGCGCTGCTCCTAGCAGCCTTGKTCAGACACCGAGCCACAGGACGGCRCACRCCAGTCCCTGGTGCCCAGCACCCTTTTCCCTGTGGCCACGGGGGCTCCCCGGAGCGAGCAGTGCCGGGGCAGCACCAGCCCGGCGTCCCGGCACCGGTTCTGCTGCCGATGCAACAATGCGCAGCGCTCCGKTGTTCCGGCAGCGCTGGTGACCCCGGCTCTGCACCACTGCCCCAGCCCGGCCCTGGGAGAGGCTGCCCCACGATGATCATTTCCACGTGGCTGGCGTATATCCTGGCCCGYGAAGGCACGGGCGCTCCCTTCCCCGCCAAGAGCGCTCAGGTACRCCGCGGGCCGGGGAAGGGGCGCCGCAGCGGGCTTTGCGGAGTGGTGGCCGGCGTTGCCTGCTCACAGGCTGCCTCTCTTCCAGGACATCCCGGTGGTGGAGATGGAGACGCTCTCAGTGCTCGAGCACTGGCTGCGCAAGGTGAGGATGAGGCACGCTGGAGGGTGTCGCGGGTCTCCGATGCCCCGTACCGGCTGCATTGGCAAGCAGGGTGACCCCAGGTTTGGTGTCGCAGGGCTTGGCAGCTGACGTGGTGGGAACCCGTTCTCACGTCCRGCGGGGGGGTGAGTGAGGATGGGCTTGCAGGTGATGGGAGCACCGGGCACGACCGTGCTACCCAGAGCGCAGGGAGGCAGAGGGGGGTCCCAGGCTCAGCCCCCGGCGGGATCTGCTCTTGGACTGAGAGGCAGAGCTGTGCCAGCCCCCAAATTAAGCGAGGGAGGGACACAAACCTTATGTTTAAAGAAGAGGTTAAGTCCTAGGGTGCAGCCTCCAGGATGGCAGGGGACCAGCCCTCGAGGGCCAGGCCGCTGCTGCCCTCCTCTGAGCTCCTGGACAGTAAAGGGCCCCAACGTCTTTCCTCGGACTGCTGTGGGCCCTAGGTGTAAAGCAGCTCTGGGGTCTCCCCTTCTGGGCCCGAGCTGCATCTACAGCAGCCGCCCAGGTGTTCTGCCTGTAAGGGTTGTTCTTGGTCTTGGTCTCCGTCTCCTTGGTGAGCCACTGGCTGCGTCCCTGGGTGCCTGTGGTTTTGCCCCCTTTCCAGATCGAAGAGGAAGCTTCCAGGATCTTCAGGCAGAAGCTGGAAGGCAAGTCGGAGCAGAAGGCAGAGGACCAGTCGGCTCCTCTTGTGGACCAGGACTTCAGAGAGACAAACTCAGAGGTTGTCCTTTCCGGTGGGGTCCATGGGCTGAATGCGGCTGTGTCCCATGACATCTGGGACCTCGATGAGCCCCCTCCTGCGCACAGCTATGAAGTGCTAGGGGTGGAAGGTGTCCTCAGGGCGACTTTGGGGTGAAATGTCCCTGCAGGCAGGGGAGCAGGCTCTGGGCAGGCCAGGCTGCAGGATGGGTCCTGCAGGGTGGGTGGGGAAGGTGCAGCTTCTCCGGTGCYGCTGTTGCTGGCAGCAGAGGCTCTTTCTTCACGCTCTCCTGCTCCTCACGGTTGCCACCAGTTGCTTTGGGGGAGCTGGGAAAGCCACCCAGCTTCTGACCTGGGATGAGCAAGCTTCCCTGCTTCCCTCAGGATGAGTACGCCTCCGACGTGAGCTCGCTGGGACCGTCGCCCAGCCAGTCTTTTACGGACGACAGGACAAAGATCCAGTTCCTGAGGTGGAGGTAAAGATGAAGGCACGAGGGGGCGGCCTCGGGGACCCTGGGCATCTCGGCAGAGGGACCGAGACGTGCCCCGGCGCTGGGCCGGGCTCCGAGTGGCCGGCGACGTCTCGGGGTGGCTGYGGYGGTCCGGGATTGAGGGGGCTCACAKGGTTCTTGCAGCCAGACCCAGGTCTRCCRAGCGTCGAGCAGCGTCAGGGACGAGGCGATGCAGGAGAGGCTGGACAAAATCCGGAGCAGGTGAGCCGCCCTCGGCCAGGCCCTCGGGGCGAAGGGCAGAGGGGCGCCCTGCTCCCGGGCCTCCCTGGCGCGGGAACCCTGCCGGCTCTCGGCTCGCCGAGCCCCCGCTGCCCCTGCTCCCGCGGCCACGTTACCAGCTGGAAATGAAGGCGCAGGAGCTGGAGGACTTCCAGTGCACGGTGGCAAATTCAGGAGCAGCAGGAGGAAACACTTTCTCACCCGGCGGGTGATTAGACTGGATGCTGACAGGGCGACAGACTGCCGGGGCACAGCGCGGTTTCATGAATAAGACCGTTCCCAGCTATAACAGACGTCCCCAGCCCCGYGGGGACAAGAGCATCAGGACTTAAACCAATGCCCAGCGACTGTGGATTTACCCCCATGGCAATAGGAGTTCCCCAGATCTGATGCGGGGTCGGTCCCGTGCCACCCCACACCGCCCCCCCCGTAACCTCTCCCTCCTGCAGCGTGTCCCAGGTCATGCTCCAGGCCACGCAGGACAGCGTGTCGGACACCGACGTCCGGGCCACGCTTTCGAGCGAGGGCTAGGAGGTAAGGCTGGCCCGGGAGGAGGGCTGTGCCGCCGGCCAGGGCCACGGCTCCCTCCGGGCAGCGCGTTTGCACCGAGACGGCGGGGGATGCGGTGCCGTTTGCTGCGCTGGCACCGCGTCCCCCTCACTTGTCCGTCTCTCTGTCCCGCAGGCTCCCCATCCCCTGACCCTGCTGCACGGGGAGCTTTTTTGCCACCCGTTCCGAGACGATTTCTCCGGCCGCCTGCATGGTAATAAAAGCCGAGTGGTGTTGGAGCACGGGGGCTGCATGCTGGGGGCTGCGTGGGGGCTGCGTGCATGCCGCAGCCGGGCATCCTGCGCGGTGCGCAGCCTCCAGGGCCTCCGGTGCCCGGCCTCCGCGGCGGGCCGAGCCACGAGGTGGCGGTGCCGGCTCGGCAGCCGTTGCCGCCGCAGCTCCCAGGGCTGGCGAGGCGGCGGGCACGGAAAACGGGGAGGGAAGGGGAAAAGGCCGTTGCTGCGGGCGGCCGCCTCGGGCAGCTCTTGCCCCTGCTCGCCCAGCCGTCCTGCTGTGTGGCCAAGGGTGCAGGGATGCATCTGTCCACCCGCTTTCCCTTGCTCACCCCATGGCACCGGTTCCCTTTCCAAACCCCACTCTGCTGCATGCAGTGGGCAAAGGCACGGCGCAGCTCGCCCGAACCTGAGCTCCGGCGCCCAAACGCAGCTTGGTGTCCTGCAGGAAGGAAGAGGGGTGGTGGTGGGGGACCTGTCCACCAGCTTGCGCCCGTACTGCAGGGGGAACCACTTCAATTAGAGGAAAATGAGCAGCAAACACAAGGCTGTTGAGCCATGACCGAGGCATTTGTGTAGCTAAATGGTGCTGAAAGAGCTCATCAAGGCGATGGTGGGCCGTGGGCTCCAGGGGCAGGGCGGCTGGCAGCGGGGGTGATAGGGGGCTGCCCGGCCATGCCGGCAGCATCCCAGGCATCCTGCAGCCCTGCGGGACGGCTCCYGGCTCCTCGTGGGTCGCTGGAGCTGGGGGGAGGCAGGAACGGCCCCCATGACAAGGGGGGCACCGGCAGCCGGACGGTGCAGAGCGGGAGACACAGCTGAGCGCAGCAGCGCTTCGAAGGTCTCCTGCTGCCCTGGCAGTAGCCGCCCAGCTGCATCTCCTCCTCCCGTCGCCTGCGCCCTCGGCAGCATCCTCCCCCCGCTCCGGGGGCCGGGCTCCTGCTGCAGAGCCCTGTGCAAGGGCAAGCGACGCCGGGGGGGGGCGGGAGGCAGCGGCGGCAGGGTGCTCGACTCCCGCTCCGGCGGGTGAGCGGGCTGCTTCCCGCGGGAAGCGCCGCGTGCCTGCCGCGGGTGGATGGGGCCGGAGGCACCGTTACAGCCCAGCAGCGCGCTATTGATTGGTGTTAACGCTGCAGCTCTGACAACACCATTACCGGCGCTGACTTCATGTTTAAATCATCACTCCAATCRCTCTGAAATACAGGATCTTTTATTTCAGACGCACTCAGTGGCTCTTTCCGGTCCCCTGGCTCGGGCTTGCTCCTGGCGGGGCGCTGGGATAGTGTGAAGCGGAGCGGGACGGAGGGGAGGCAGGAGCGGGGGGGAGCAGGGGACGCACGCRGCTGTGCGAGCTCGGTGCCTGCGAGGAGAGGCCTTAGGGATGCAGAGGACAGTCAAGGGCACTGGTGGGYGACGTTCCCTTTTGGGCTGCGCAAATGGGTAGTAGCCCATTGCTGGGTAAGTCGAGGGCAYGTCTTCCCCGCAGAGAGCATCGCCCTAAACCCCAGTGCGATTGCACCGGGGCTGCAGCCGTGCTCTCTCCAGGTCCCCGCTCGCAGCACGGCGTGACATGGCCCATCCCGCTCCGGGCTCTGCCGTGGGGATGCACGGGAAGCACGGCGGGGCTGGGACGTTCTGCGGGACATCCCTGCCCTTGGGCCCCGGCAGCCACGCCGGGCCGTGTCTGCGACACCTCGGAGGCCGGTGCCCACATGCCCGAGCAGGTACGCCACGCGCACGGCTGCGGCGGGCACCTCCCGCAGCGGCTCCCTTTTCTCCTATTGCCAGCTGGCGCTGCAAGCCCGGCTGTGCGAGCACGGTGCTGTTCCCAGCCCGGGCTGACCCTTCCCTGCCCTCGCCAGGGCCGGCGACAAGCCCCAGGTCCCGGGCAGGATGGTGGGGCAGCAGCTGGGAGCCCGGGGGCATGGGGAGCTCCTGGCCTGCTGCAATGCTTGCCTTTCCCTGCAGCACCCCGTGCTCTCGCCTGGGTTTCCTTGCTCGAGTTTGCAGGGGAGGTGAGGCTGGGTGGTTTGTAGCAAGGGTCTGCCGCCCCTGCCTCACTTTTCCCTGCTGTAAAATGGGAGCGAGGTGCTTCCCGGGACAGCGCAGGGCAGCAGGTGAGGAAGGTCCCTCGCAGCCTGCAGAGACAGGTACGCGCTGTATTTTTGCATCTGGCACTAGCTGTGCCTCGTTGCTCCTGCACGCCCGCTGGCATGGGCCATCACAGCTCTGCTCCTGCCTTATCGCCGCCCGGTGCTGCGGGGCTCTTGGGGCGACGCTGGGGGTGCCTGACGCCGTCCCCTGCCAGGGCCCGGCGCTGACCCGCGCTGCTGGCGCGCGGCTGCGGCGCTCGCCCCGGCGGGACGCGGGGTTATCTGCAATCTGTTGTCGAGCCGGTCCCTGTTGCGTCTTTATCAGCATTACTATCCAATATTCCCTGGCTGCTTTGTCTTTGCTTTACGTTTATCAATATTACCAGCTGATCCTCCGGTCCCCCTCCGCGGGTATATTAACGTTGCCCTCTGCTCTGCGGGCAGCAGCCGCGCTTTATATTCCAGCGCCATCCCCAGCTCCTCCAAGCCCGGACGCCATGTTTAATTAGATTTTCTCCCTGGCTCCGGCAAACACAAATTGAGCTCCCGGTATCTCCGTCTCGCGCTGGAGCTGGTGCCTGGCCGAGGCGGCCGCCTCCCTCCCTCGCGTTAATACGCCAGCGCCGTCGGGGGCCCGTGCGCGTCCGGGGGCTGCGAAGCCTGCGGAGGGCTCGCCCGCCACCCGCGCCCTGCCGCTCCGCAGCACGAGGCTGTTATTTTTAACCCCCCCCCCACCCCGCTATCCAGGCGGTGCCGGGGGACGCGTTTATTGAGGAGCCCTTCGTTTTGCAGCCGCTGGCCCCATCCCGGTCTCCACCAGCACGGGCCGGTGAAGCCCCCGGGGCGCGCGGGAGCCCGGCGAGGCGCTGGGGGCCGGCGCGGGCCTCTGCTGCCGGTCGGCGGGAGCGCTTCCAGCGTGGAGGGGGGGAAACTGTTTATGCAAAGTTTGTCAGATCCTCCAGGCATGAAGGGAAAGTGATGATTGTTCTCCAGCTATCTCAAATCTTTTGCCAATTTTGAAGATTAAAAATTTTCCCCGTGTCTTGCAGACGTGTTTTGTGCTCTCTCTGTGGTTTCCAGCTCCGCCATCCCGCAGGCGCTTGCTTTCTCCCTGGATTTGTTCTTCTGCCACAATCCGGCCCTCTCCATGTGTCTCCGAGAGAATGTGGGCTGGGGTTTACTCGGG
>NW_020449752.1:1539974-1610969 GCF_003343035.1 Apteryx rowi
GGGGGGTGTAACGCCGGAGAGGCCAGCTCTGCAGCGCCCTCCAAAACGCCCGCGGGCCAAGCGAGGAGGCCGAAAATTGCTCCCTGCGTTGCACCGAGCTCGCCACATCCATCTCCCGCCTTTCTCAGCGACTCCGTAGGGGAAAATGGGCCAAAGACCTGTTTATGCCACCGGTTTGGCAGCATGCACCTGCACCTGCACCCACTGGAGCAGCTTGTGCCCTCCGGCTTGCTCCGTGCTGGGCAGCCGGGGCCGGAGCGCGCTGGGTGCAGGCTGCTCCGTGCCTTTCCCCCTCCATATCCCTGCTGCCGCGGCCGCCTGTGCCTTGAGGGCGCAGGATGCGGCCCCGCGGGGCTGATGGCTTCTCCTCTCCCTGCTCCTCGCAGCGCCGCGGCCTGAGGAGCGTGTTTGCCTGAGTCAACAGCAGCCGAGTGAAGCTATTTATGGGGGAAGAGCAGGTGCTGGCGCTCAGCGCTGCTGCCGGGGGGAAGAGGCCCCGCTCCCAGGTTGGCCTCGGGGGGGGGGGGGCAAATTTTCCCTTCCTCTTGCCACGTGCTCCCCTCGGGCGATCCCGGCTCCCTTCCTCCTTTAAACGCTGCTAGCGCAAGCGGGGCCTCGCTGGGACCAGCGTACGGCCTCGGCGAGGGGCCCGGCAAGGGAAAGGGGATTGAGCCTGGGGATGCTCCGACACGGCGGTGCCAGTCAGAGGGGATGGGGGTCCCCCCTTTCCCACGGTCCTCCTTCTTCCGGAGGGCTGGAAAAGCAGCAAGTGCACAGGAGAGCAAGAGTGGGCAAGTGCAAGCTGTGCTTCAAAGCACCGCAAAGGCTTTTTTTTGCGGAAAAAGGAAAAGGACACCCTGGATTGGAGCTGCTGAGCCGCTGAGAAAATGAACCTTCCTCTGAGTTGCCTGCCTGCAGTGCGGCATCTGGTCCGGCTCATCCCATCCCATCCCGTCCCATCCCATCCCGCCGCCCGGGACTGCAGCCTGGCTCAAGGCAGGACAGCGCTGGGGCTGTTCCCGCGGTACAGCAGCCTGCGAGCGCGGCAGCGCCTTCCCACTCGCTCCCTCCCTCCGTCTCCTGTGAGTCATCCGCTGCCGAAAACAAGCCCTCGAAGAGGCTAGGACAAGTAATAAAACCTCTTGCTGCCTGCGAGGCTGCTGGCGGTGTTGTAGCAGGAGGCGCGCTGCACCCAGAGGCGACGAGGGAGGTTTGCTGCCGGGGCGCTCGGCACTGCACCCGCACGGCACCGCGGCCCCCGCTTTCTGCCAGCCGCAGCCTGGCCGGGCTGCGCTCGCCCCTTGCAGAGCACGGCTCTGCAGCCGAGCGGGCTGCACGCTAACTTTAAATGGGCTTTTCTTGGCTAAGCCCGGGGAGGCTTTTCCAAGGCGCGCGGGCTATTCTTGGGGGCCTTTATAAGCCTTTAGTGGCTTAAGGCAGAACTCAGTTTGCCCTAATCTCTCATAAAAACACGTAGGTTTTTTGCCCTCCTGTTCCCTCAAGGTGTTAGCCCAACGCCTTCCTTCTCTGTTGTGCTTGTTTCAAAGATCGCAAAGAAATGCCTCGAAAAATCCTCCTTTTTAAAAACCCCAATCCTCAGACAAACCCCAGTGGTTTTTAGCCGGGGGGGGACGAGAGGGCGCCCGCCCCAACGCCGCCCGGGGCGCGGAGACGCGGCCGTCCCCGGCTGTCGCAGCCCGCGTGCGGGGCGCCGCGTGGTTTCGTGGGACCGCAGCGCGTGCCAAGGGTTAGGGCTGAACCCACTGCCTGGGCGATGGGGGCACTGCAAGGATTTAGGAACGATGTATGTCTCAAAAAAAAAAAAAGGAAAAGAAAAGGGGCAATGAGAGGGCTAATGCGACGGGCCAAGGGGCTGCGCGGCTCCGCTCTGCTCAGCCCCCGAGGCGCCCGGTGCTCGGTGCTGTGCTCCGGGGGAATGTCGGCGCTGATAAACGACACGATAGCGGTGTGGGTTGATGGATTGTACAGTGTTAGACACATGCATCGGTTTTTATCAATCGCTTTATAAGACCTTTTCAAATTGTGGCTGGGATTTATTTTGAGAGACATCGGTGAAAATAGCTATTGTGGGGTGGAGATAAATTGCTGCTCTGAAGCATCCGAAAGCGGAGATGCTCCGTAGGGCAGGAGCAGGGGCCGCCGGTGCCGGGGCCATCGGTACGCAGGCTTTTATTCCCCAGAGGGCACTTCTCGCTGGCCCTTGGGGCTTTAGCCGTGGCTCAGCCTCCTCCAGCCCTTGTGCCTGCCCGCAGGGGAGCGCCGCCCAGGCCCTGCCGCCTGCCCCGTCTGCGACTGCTCCGCACCCCCMCGGGGCTGATTTCCACACCCGGGCAGCCCGTGTGGGCATGGGCATCGTGCCGGACCTGCCTGCGCCGGCACATGAAGGACGGAGAGCTGTTTGCAGGCCGGCTGGACCCGAACCCCGCAGATTGGGTGCCACCAAGGGCACCRAATGGCGTGGAGCGACAGGAGCGAGCAGGGCCGTGGCACGAGGGTCCCTGGCCGAGGAACGGGCGTTTTGGGGCGGGCGAGCTCAAGCCTGCGGTCGCCTTTCTCCCCCCCCGCGCCCTCGGAGCGAGTCCTCCGCTCCTGCCGGTGTAGGCAGCTGCTTTGTGATTCTCAGCCCCGAGCAAACAAACGTGCGAAGCGCGATGATTATATTTGCTTTAAGTGACTGACACCTTGTAAACAGAGAGGAGTAAGTGTATTTATTGTTTGGGGGTTTGCAAGCGGAGTCAGCAGCCTGGGCCAGTGCCAGCAGCGGTGGCAGGGAGAGCGCGGTGACAGCTGCGCTTTTGGGGGGGCCCCGTGCCCTCCGCGGCTATACACCTCGGCTGTCCTCGGCGTGCCTTTGCTCGGCCAGGGGAGGCGCGGGTTGAACGCAATGCAGGGGCAGGGAATAGCTTTTCCCTCCCGCTCCCCAAAACTAAAAGGGTTGCAGCCAGGTGCAAAAAGCGACCGTTCGAAGCCGCCGGAGCCGCGCGTAGGAAYGCGGCCGGTGCCTGAGCGCCACCGCGGCAGCCGAGCCCTGGTGCGTAATGCACGAGGGGGGGCTTTGCGTAATTCGCAATTAAGGCTGAGCCAAGCAGCCGCGTGTTTCCCGTTGCGCGCTCACAACTTTGCGCTTGCCGGCGGGGAGCGAGACGGGCCTGTCTGGGACAGCCTGGCGGGAGCGGCGCCGTTTGCACATCACTCGCGCGCTCATGAATTATGCAGCCACCACGGCACGGCCGGAGGAATCGGCTGCAACACGCGAGCGCGGAAAAGCATATTTATCTTCGCGTCTTATTGATTTATTTTCCTCTCCCCTTTTTTTTTTTTTTTTTTTTTTTTAAAGCTCAGGCAGCTGCAGTGGAAAAGGGAAAACAACCTGGGCGTTTGGGAGGCTGCCGGAGTCAGAGAGTTTTTCTCCCCCTGCTCCCCAACCAAGCGGTCCCTTTGGATTTGCTCCGCTTCCAGGCGGGAAATGCACGGAGCTGAGCGCTGCCTGAGAAGGCCCAAGGTCTTCTGAGCCGTCTGACACTTGTTTTGATGGAGCAGGAGCCTGCGGATGTATCGCAGAGGTGGGGTTGTCCTTAGTGAGGCTAAGGGGTTGCAAAGGGGAGCGAGGTGCAGGGCATGCCCCTAGCAGAGAGTCCGGCCACCGGTGTGGTGCGTCCCATCGCTGCCCAAGGAACGGGGACCTTCTCCCGCTTGCAGCCGAGGGAGTCTGGCTCTGCTTCCGCCCTGCCGCTAGCCGCGGAGCAGGGCCTCGGCGGGACAGCCAGCTCCTGGGCACAGGACCGGGCTGCTAGGGCACGTCAGCGTGTTCGTTCTCCTCCGGGTAGAAACGCAGCCATCCGTTAGCCCGTTTTTCCCCTTGTCTCTTGGTCCCTCCATCCGCCCTTTCCATTCATTAACTCCACCATCTGCTCCCTCACTTATCTACTCCCCCAGTCACTAAATCAGCCCCTGCCCACTGCCAGCCCTCCGTGCAAACGCCTCTCGGAGCTGTTCCCCAGCYGAGGGACCCCTCCTCAGCCGGGGCCCTGGGACGTGATGCTGTTTCGAGGTGTGCCGGCGGTGGCAGGGCAGGCGCCTGTCCGGCTGGGCAGCCAGCCCCGCAGGTGCAGGCCTGCAGCTCRCAAGCTCCTGCGCTGGCACCGGGGATGCCAAGGTCTTCACCACCGCGCYGACCTCCTCCCTGCTTCGTCTTCCCACGTCCTTGCTGCCTTTCTCCAAAACCGCTCACTGCAGAGCCTGAAGTTCAGGGCTCCAAGGAAAGCTCACGAGTCTCCCAGGGTTTTGGTTTTCCCCTTAAGACAGCCCAGAAGGGGCCAGGAGCAGAGAAGGGACTGGGAACCTCTTGGTCCCCGGCCTGCAGGCTGGAAACCAGCGGGTACCGCCGACATCTGTGCTCCACCTGCCTCCTCCTCCGTCCGCCCGGCCGGCCTCCTGGCTCCCAGCCTCCCCTGTCCCCGCTTTGGCTTTCTCCCCTTCGAAGGAAAGGTTAGCGGAGATCACACAGCCAGCCAGATGCCCAGATTCCTACTCCCTGGGGCTAATTATGGAACAACATTAGATAAAAGTCAACATATGTTGTAAAAGGCACTATGTATCACTGCCTGACAGTTCTTAACAATGTGCTCATGTAACAGCTGTCAGACTGCAATGCTTGAAAATGAGTAATATGTTGATTTATGTATATCAGATCTGCCCTTACATTCACCAACAGCAACACGCGAGGCCCGTGCAGCGCCGGTTTTGCAGCGGTAAAGGGAGCAGGTTGTTTCCGCCGGGCGCTGGGGGAGAGGGGCTTGGCTCGGCTCCCCCRTCCCCAGCACCCGGGGGAGGTTTGCTGCAGCGGACCCGTAGTGGATCTCCTCCCTCGTCCGAGTCGAGATGGGCTGAGGCAGGCCTGAAAGCGCATTTCCGTGCTAATTGGGATGTTTGGCTTCAAAATGCAATGCGCAGACGCGTGCAAAGCCCTTTAAACCCCTCTGCCCCAGCTTGTTTTCGCCGGGGTCTCCGTGTTCTCCGTTAGACCAGGAGCCAACGTGTTTTGGAGCCCCGGGGCTGGAGGGGAGCCCTGGCAGCAGCTCGCAGCCGTCTCCACCGCTAGCAGTGCCTTTAGCGGAGCGCCCGGCGCTGCTGTGATACCTCACACCAGGTATTCCCAGTGGCTCTGTATCGCGCGATAAAATACATGGGAATTGAAGTTTGGGAAACCCGTGTAATGCGGGGCGGGGGGGGGGGGGTTCAGGTCAGCAACCCCCCCCCGTGCGAGCTGGCGGCTGGAAACACCCATGCAAAGCAGCTGCTGGTGCTGCCTCGTTAGCTGCCGGCGCTAATCAGCCTGGCTGGCGATGGGGAGGGGGCATTGCCTCCTCGCCCTTATKRGGGGGGSKSGGGGGGGGGGGGGGGAGGCTTTCAGGGCTGCCTGTGTGCGTGGGTATGYGCCTTCCTCTGCCTGCTGTCCCGGCGCTTCGCCTGGCTGTGCTGAGCAAGGGAGGGGGCGCCTGGGCAGGACCCGGTGGTGGGTCCCACCGCAGGTTCTCCACCAGCGCCCGCTGGAGCGGAGCYGGGCTGCGGCTGGGTGTTTCCCTCCGGGGGGACAGCGTTGCCCTCCCCGGCAGTTCAGGGAGCTGAGCGGGGATCTGCCTTGTGACAAGGCGGCTGAAAAACTCATGTGATTTAAACCAAACCGGAGAAAGTGTTGATTGCTTCTTTTTCCTCCACATTCTTGGCAGATCTTCAGGTTTGTGCTTGAGTTGCGTGCTCAAGCTATTTCTCTCTGACGACTGGGGTGGCTAGGCGTTTTTGGTGAAAGCTGGGGTTTTTTTGTTCCCCTTCTCTTGCAAACAAGCAGCTCTGGGAGCGGGGACGTATGGGGAAGCGCAAAGCAGCTTGTGGCCCGAGCTAAAACTGCAAGAGTGGGCAAGGCGGCTGGGGCTGCAGCGTGACTCATGGGTACGTGCTTTAAACAGACCTGTCTCGGTGTGGCGGATGGGGTGAGGCTGCCTGGTGGGGAGGCAAGGGAGCCAAAATTAATTTGAGGTGGCAGTGTATTTTCAGCGCTTCTTAATGTCACAAGACATCATCGCTCTTCTTTCCTTTTCCAAAATGGTGATTTCTAGCAGTGTTTGCATCACCAGCACCCTCTTTAATTTATTCTCGCTCACCAGACATGTTTTTGTGTTTGTGCATGCTGGTTTTCCAACCTTTCTGGGTGGCTGTTTTGCTGTTTTTTTTGACAAATCTGAATAGAGACACGAGCTGCACTTGCTTTGACTCCCTTTCAGTGCCTGGGTCTCGTAACCCGTGACGAGGCCACAAAGTTTCACATGCTGCAGGGGGATGTGTAAATCCCAGTAAAACTGCTCACTTCATTGAGACTTGAAAATATAATGAAACCAGTTATGTCATTTTTATAAAAGAAGTAATAAAAAATAAGGTTAATGTCATTCTTCAGCTATGAGCCTGTGCTTTTAATCTGCAGAACAATAATGGAAAACTCCTTTTACGGAGCTGCTGAGTGGGTTGGACTGAGCCTTCACAAAACCTCACATAAGACTAAATAAACTAAGGCTCCACTGCAATTTGCTCTTTATAGAYCAATATTTACCAGCCTAGCGACTACTCCACTTTCTAAGTGAATGTATTTCATACTTCTAATACATATTCATTATTTACAAACTTATTTCCATGCTCAGATTTTTGCTGCTTTGTCTGATTTCTCTTGGGGATTCTTTTAATATGCAGACTTTGTATAAAATATTTTATATATATGTATGTATTTTGGCTACATAATTATCTAGTTGTATTGTATTTCTAAATATAACTTTCAAATTCCTAAACAAGGAAACGGTTTCAGGTGTGGCTTCTTTTTTCCCCTTCCTGTGGAGGCTGCATTAACAGGAGGCACTTGGGGGGGGGGGCTGGCCCACATCCAGGCATGGTTTTGCAGCACCCTCAGCTGCAGGTGGGAGCCTGTTTCTCCTCTCACCTGGGGYTGTGGTGGGGAGGCCTTGGCTGTGTCCAGGTGTGAGGGCTGGATGGGAAAGGGAGGTTGAAATCCTCCCTCCTTCCATCTCCCCAGCTCTGCTAAGAGCTGMTGTCGAGCTGCACAGAGGAAGCCCTGTCTGGTGTGTTGGGAGAGGTGGTAGTGAAGCTCCAGGTCTGTTGCCTGAAGCACAAACTGCTGGGGCAAGGTGCTCAGTGCGGGGGTCTGGTGGAGCATCCCATCAGGTATGGTTTCAAAGCACACCACGTTGCCTGGGTTAGCTTTTTTTGTTCCCTGAGTATAGATTTAGCTCCTGAATTTCTGCAGTTAATTCCCACCTGCAAGAATACTCAAAGTCAGGGCCACACCAGGACCAAACCCCAGCTGAGCATGGGCTGAGCTGCTGCTCTTCCCAACATGAGGCAGCTGTGCTGGGGCAGCAGGAGGAGATGGGAAAGCTCCTCCAGGCTGATTTCCTTGCCCCAAAGAAATATAAAACACTAAAAGTCTCTGTGTCCCTATTTGACCCAATGTTTGCATGGCTTGCTCTGGCGGACATGGTGTGGGGAGCAGCAACTGGTGACAGCTAGTGCAACAAAACACTTTCTTCTCCAGCTGGAGGTCCATAAACCATGCACAAAACACATGAATGCTAAAGGGCGTTATAGACCAAGGTTTGGGCTTTGGGGGCCAGACCAAAAGCCCTATGGCATTTGTAATGCAAATCACCCTGTCATGCCTTAATCATTACCACTGGGAGACAATTAGGGTTAAAACACAGATTTCCTGATAACGAGGGCAAACAATGCAGAAGCAAATAGAACAAAGCCTTGATATGATTCATTTCCACCAGCCCCTCGCTCTGAGGCTTGGGAAGGCGGTGGGGAGCGTGAGCTGGGCTCTTCTGCCGGGAGAGCATATCGCGGGGCTGGTTCTCCATCTCCTGCGAGCGTGCAGCATCTGGAAGGGTCTGGGCACGTCCCCCTGCCGGRCAGGTGCCAGAAGAGCTGCGGTTAAATAAAAACTTGCCAGGGAGCTGCCTTGGGGGGCTCCAGCGACCCCAGGGCTGGCCCGTTCTGCAGAAATCCCCCTGTTCTTGGACCAGAAAAGCCCTCTCTGGGATGAGAGCCCCAAAGCAAAATGGGTTAGAAACAGAGGGAAATGAATCAGCTGTTTTGGTGGCTGWTTGAAGCGCGAAATAAAGGACAAAAGAAGTGAAGAGCAAATGGCCTTTTTTGCATTTTTATAATCTTGTGGGTTTTATTGCCACAGTGAACTTAATAACAYGGGACAAGAGCCTTACTCAGCATCGCCCTGCGGTTACACGGGGGGCGAAAGCAAGGGGAAAGGGGCCAAGGGTGGTGGGGTGGCTGTGAGCATGGCGGGGCTCGCCGTGCCCCAGCAACTGTGCACGGTGCCCCTGCCACCCTGCTTCTCCTGCAGCATCTCCTCTGGGTGGTCCCCTCACTGCCACCTCCTGCACCTGCTGCCACCGGAAACTTCAYAAAACACTCATTTAAAAAATAAATTTCCACCACAGCTTTGCCAGCTTCGGCCCTTCTTTGGGCGCCCGAATGCCTTTCCCGAATCCCAAAGCAGTGGCCTGAGCCACCACTGAGAATTTGTGTAACACTTACCAATAATGTATTTAAGACTCAGTGCTGTTCCTGTGGGGGGAAAAAAACAACACCAGTGCTCTAATCTTTAATTAGATAGTTAATTAGCCTCCGTAGTTATGTACTGCGTTGCGAGGGGGCTATTGAACATGGGATGAAGCTGCTCTGCGAGTGCAACGAAGGRTGAAGACCTCCCTTTTTGCTGCAATGCTGTTTTTTTCCTTCTTGAGCTCCACACACCAGACCTAGCCCTGATTTTGCAGCAGCTTCTTCTCGTTGGCATGGGCGGTGCCGGGGATTGCTGCGAAAACCACGTGCAGGAGGTCCCGGGGAGCGGGGCAGCTGCGTGGCGTTGGCGGCCGGAGTGGGCCCTTCGTCCCACCTGCGCTGCCGGGGACGGGGGGCTGCAGCGATGCCTCTCTCCACGGGGGGGAGGCCTTGCTCTTTGCACGGAGCGGGGTCCTGGCCTCGCAGCAGGATGCGGCCCCGCGTGGCGAGCAGAGCTCTGCCCCAGGGCCCCGGAGGGATGCTGGAGGAGATGGTGCTTGGAGTCCCCGCGGAGGCTTTTTGCTCTGCCCCGGGCTGTAGCACATCCCTCGCTGCCCCGCCGTCCCCACAGCCCTCCTGTCACACAGCACGGTGGCTCCAGCTTCACCACATTCGGTTAAAACCAGCCATCAGCAGCCGTGCCCTCGCTGCCGGCTGCCAGCGCCCGTCCCTTCCCTGGCAGGGGCGTACGGCGCTGCTTCCCGGCCTCTCGCAGTCAAAACCATCCCGTTTAACAGCATCCGGGCAGTGCCTGGTGCAAGCAGACGCCCAGCAGCACGCACACCTCGGGGGGGCCGGGGGTGGCTGCCGCACTGTGACGGTGTCACCGCTGCCTTTGGCTGCACTCCCAGGCAGCAGCTGAGGGGTGACAACCTGTCCCTGTCCCCGTCCCCGCACCGGCGCCCCGTCCCCGTGCCGGTGCCATCTGGCGCGCGGCTGTGCCGGACCCCCCGAGCTGCGGAGCAGAGCGAGGGACCGTCCCCGGCTGGAAGCCACCTCCCTGCTCCGTAGCGGGGAAGAGATTTGCTCCAATTAGCCACGGAGCCGGGTATGGCAGGAGCATCGCCTTCAGCCCCGGCTCCTCGGTACGCTGTCAATTACTGGCCCCGAATCTGGCACAGTAATTAAATGCCAGTCTGACAGTAAATATCAAACTGCTCGGGAGCTGCTGTTGTGAAATACAGACAAGTGGATTCTGTGTGATTGCTTTGGTAATTTGCTTTTTAATCTTTAATACCAATTAAGAGCAGGGAGGCAGGAGCCAGCTTGGTGCGCRCGAGCTGGGGCAGCCGCACGCCGAAGCGGCGCAGCTGAGCCCGGCYGGGGCTGGGGCGAGGGGCTGCGACGAGCTGGGGGGTCTCGGGGAGGGCACAGGGGTCYGGGGGACGGGCTGAGCACCCTCGTGCTGTCCCTGGGACTGCTGCAGGGCCCTGCCCCTATGCCCAGCTCTCCGGGATAAGCAGAGCTCTCGGGCTGGAGCCTGCAATTGCCCCCAAATTTCCCCTTGCCTTGCTTGAATTGCAGGCGCAGGGCAGTTTGTCCCATCCCAGCGCTGCGCTTGCTTTTCCTTTCCCACCCCACACCTCCTGCACCCCCCAGCACCCTGGCAGAAGCCTCCTGCTGCTTCTTTCCCCCTGGCCTGGGTATTTCGGGGACTGGGGGCCCTGGGGGTCCTGCTGCAGCCGGCSCCAGGGAGCTGCCCCTCTCTCAGCCCCAGCCAGGGCCCCTGGACCCCCCCCCCCCGGCCGGCGCTGGGGCTCTGCTCGGGGCTGGGCAGGGGGCGAGCACGGGGAGACGATGCAGCTAATGAACGACTTGCCTGTCAGGGGAGGAGTGCGAGTGTATTTATGAAAAAAAAACAAAAAAAGAGAGAAACTCGAAAATCAACACAACAAAGTTGACTAAACCAAATATTTCCATCCCTGTAGGAGGGAGCCTGGCTGACTGGAATGCTAAAAATCACCTCTATTTGCATTTTTTTAAATAGGAACTGATAAAAGCAAATACTCTACCACCAATAATTATAATATTTTAATTGCGTTTCTTCGGGGCTTTTGTTTTTCCAGGAGACAAAGACAGCGTTGCAAACTGGCAGAAATCCCTGCTGCTCTTGTTTCAGCGGAGCTTTYGAGCACGCTGGCAGGGCAACCGCTGGGCTCCTTTGATCACTCTCCCGGCCCCCACGCCGCCCCTCCGGGGCCTGCAGGGCTGGCGCTGGCTCTCCCCACTCCTGCGTGATACAGCCTCTTTCAGCAACACTTCCGAGCCCCTGCAAGCTGCTTGCGTGGGGGAAGAGGGAAGCAAACGTGGAGCCGGGGCTCCTGCCTGTCTGGCCTGCTCCTGGCTTCCCCTGGGGAAGGGGGAGAGGAATATCTGCCTTGCAAGGRGCTGGTGGTGGTGGCAAGGGGGCAGTTTTTCCTTGTTTTTTCACCCTTTGCGCTCCCGAGCTGCTGTGGGAGGTAGTCCAGCYGGGTCTCCAAAACGAGGGGCTAGCAGAGGGGCTAGCAGCCAMTGCCCCCCTGCTCCCTCCAGGGGTCTCCAGGCAGGTCCCAGCACAGGGGTCCTGGCCTCAGCTCAGAGACACCGCTGGCAGCCTGCCCCAGTGGCACAGGCGGCACAAGGAGGGCGCGTGGCCCGGCAGCCTGTGTTTGGGGATGCTCTCAGCTCCGCACGGCCCCGTTACCCCCCCAAAAGGGCCGTCGGGGGCATGCTTCTGCTTTGGTGAGCCGCTGCACAGCCTCCTCCTGAGGCAAAAGCTGCAGCATTGCACATTTGAACTGGGAAAGAGGAGGGTCTGCAAGCCGGGGCAGCGCATGGGGCAAGGAGGTCCCCAGGGGCATGGTCAGTGCCTCAGCGCAGCCCCGCAGCCCCCCAGGGCTGGCTCTCCCTTTGCTGAGGCTGCCGAGAGCATCCTTATCGCAGCAGAGCCCGCGCGACCTTCACCCCGGCACCCCAAACTCTCCCGTGTGAACCCCAGCACCCCCGGGCTGCGGCTCGGCCGGCCCTGCGCTTTGGGGCTCGGGGGGTCCCGGGGGGGGGGGGGGTGACATTGCCCCCGGGGCAGTTTGGGGCCGGGGCCGCCCCGCGCTGCCCGTCGCGGCCGCCCGGTGGCGCCGCGGGCGCGGGCGAGGCTCCCGCGGGCGGTGCGGAGCGGAGCGGAGCGCGGAGCCGGCGGGTGAGTAGCGCCGGGGCTTCTCCCTGGGGCTTTTTTTTCCTTTTTCTTTCTCTCGTTGTTTCTTTTTTTTATTAGCTAAGCGCADGTTGCGGCTCCGTGCACCAGCCTGCTCCGGGCTCTGTTGTTGCATTTTAGTGGTCGTCGGTGGTTTGCTCGCGCCCGGCGGGAGCCGCGTCTCGTGCAAATCGGCTCCCCCCCCCCCTTCCCAAACCTGTCCCCAAGAGCGGGTTCAAGGCTTCAGTAAAACGCGACACCGTTCACTCGTCTTGTGCCCCATTGCCCCAGTGTGCACCCCATGCACGGATGAGCTGTCTGGGATTTCGGGTGACTAAGGAGTGTTCCCCAAAAGTCCTTTCCTACCCCTCCCCCCCCCACAGCACATTGCCGGTGAAGCGTTTCTCGCACCCTGCAGGACCGTGCCTGCTTTGCAGATGCACTTCATTGCCTGGGGCCGAATCCCCCTGCAAGCTTCGCTGTGTCCCCTGGCTGGTGCTGTAAAGCTCTGGCTTTGTGCAGGCAGCAGAGTGCACAAGCTCTGCCCCTCTGTGCAGGGGTAGTGTTTAATGTCACATAATGTCCTGGAGTGCACCCGTGCATCCCTTAGCTCGCCAGGGAGGCCCCCTTGCTGTTCAGCCTCCGTCCTTTCCACTGAGCCTGCAGGCTGCAAAAACAACTAGCTAACACAGGGCTCCCGGAGTAGCAAAAGTCTTAGTGATTGCAGTGTAAGCAAGGCTTGGCCTCGCTAGGCTTGATTCCCCGCCTGTGCTGGCCCTGCAGCTGCTGGCGAGCGTGCTAACGGCCCCAATGCAGCGGGGCTGGGGTGCTGCTCGCCTCGGTGCACCTGCGCCGGGAGCCGGGCATGGAGGCTGCGGAGGTACGTCCCAGGCGCTGCTCTCCCCTCGCGTGTCCCCACGTCACGGGGGGAGTGGGGAACGGGCTCACGCGCGGGAGAGGTGCTCATGGGTGCTGTGGCGGCCGCAGCTGCGCAGGCTGGACTGGGACCTGGCCTTTCCCGGGCTGGAGGGCACGTGGACCCGCAGCCTGAACGCTCTCTGAGCAGGGCTGGTGTGCGCGCGAGGGGCAACCGTGCTCAGGTTACTGCCCGAGAGGGGTTTGCTCCCCGTTTCTGGCTGGCTTGGGGGATGCTGAGGTGTTTGGAGGGTGGAAAGGGGGAGCTGGATTTACGGGCGCTGATCCCAGTGCGGGGGGTCTCTGTGGGTCCTGCTGCAGCTCCTTCCAGCCTTGGAGCAGCCAGGGAGAGCGTGGGAGCAAGGGGTCTTCTTGCTGTGCTGGGCACCTGGCTCCGGGAATCGCTCCCCGTCCCTCTGAACCGGTTCATGCAGCCCTACAGGGGAGCAGACCTGGCTTCAGCAGCCGTAAGCAACCCCCTCTGGGGACTGAGGGGGGCTGTGTTTTGCTTTGGGGTCTGGGGAAGAGCCGTGTCCCTTTGCCTCGGGGTGGTAGTGCAAAAGTGACTGTAGCTAAGCAAGGGGGGGTGGTGGGTAAAAAACCAAGAAAGGGTCTGAAGGTGAATGTGGCACATGTGGTCTGAAACCAGGCAGTTTGCAGCAGGTTCTGGGTCTGTACTGCTTTTGAAGCTAGCCAAACATAACTGGTTTGGCAGGGGTCTCAGGGGGAGCCCAGCCGGGGCAGGAAGGCGCGTGCCAAGGGGCAGCCGGCGCGAGAGCCCGGCCGGGCTGCGGCGCCCACGGAGCGCCTGGTTTTATTTAGGGTTTCATTTCAGGAGAGAAAATGAGACTTTTCTTTCCCCCCCCCCCCCCCCCTGTTTCACCATGCTATGAAGCAGGTCTCACTCCCGTTTTCTCCGTGCCCGGTGCCGGAGCCGCAGAGCCCTCGTGAGGGCTGCCGGGGCGGGGGGCGATGGTTCCTCTCTCTTTCCCTGACATCCGCACGGCTCTTTTCCCCGTCTTTCCCTTCCTTCCATGTCCTCGCACGGCGTGGGCCCTTTCCCCTTCGGGCCAAAGTGGATTCTCTGATGTCTAGGAAGGGCTGAGGTTGGGGGCGGCAGCATCCCTCCCCTGCCAGCTTGTCCGTGTCACGCCGAACGCGACGGCAGCGGATGCCTTTGAGGCTTCGGGGCCACTGCCGGGCGAAGCCGAAATTGGCCTTTTTGCCCGCTTCTTCGGGGAGCCGGGTCGAAACGCGCTGAAGCGGAAGGGGCCGACGGGCGAGCGTTCCTGCCCCTGCAAAGAGCCCGCCGGCCCCGGCCCCGTCCCGCCGCCCGGGCACGTGTCCCTTGTGTGCACAAGCATACCCATGCGCTACGGTATTTGCAGGGTCAGGGACTAATAATTTGAACTGCTGAGCAAAATAAATAAGTGTAAAACAAAACCAAACGCGGAGCGCCACAGGAGCAGGCAATATTGTTTGCTTTTCGAATAGACACACAAAAAATACAAACAGTAGCAGGAGGATACAGAGATTAAAAATTTTATAAAAACAAAATACCAGAAATCCCACCAGGAAGTGGTGTTTCCATTTTGTATGTGCATAAGATTAGCAACACTTTGCTGCCTGCTGTGAGTGTCCCTCTCCCCCTCCCTGCGGAAAACTTTGACAAAAATGTTTTTTTTTCTTTTAATGATTGAAATTTCCTGTGAAAAATATTGACTTTTTAAATTGGAAACTGCCCCAGCTTCGGTCTGGAAGGCAGCCAGGAAGCAAACCGGTTTTGCTTTTCCGCTACCAAAAATTGAAAATTTGGAAGGAAATTAGACGCTTTCCGTGCAAATCTTTACGTCGCCGTGCGCCCCGGCTTCGCGCGCCGGGACTCTGTGAAGCGCCCCACTCTTCCTCGCGCGACCGGCGCGGCTCTTCTCCGTGCCGCTCTCCTCCCTGGCACGCGGTCCCTAAATCTGCGGGCGCTGAGGCATGGGAGCGAAGACGGGAAAAGGAGGTCGGCTGCGGTGCTGACAGTGTGGAGCTGAATGCCGGCTATCTGGGGCCATTCCCATCCCAATTCCCATAACTCGAGGGATGCTCCGTCAGCCAAGCACAAACGATGCTCCCCGGCCCCAGCCGGCTGGAGTCCTTGCGAATATTCCCGCTGGGAAAGGGAAGGGTTTCTGTCCTGGCGTGTTTTTAGGGACTCCGGGCGCTTCCCAGGCAAAGGTGGGAGGGCAGGCTCGAAATCTCAGCCCGTTAATGACCCAGCCTTGAACGGCTTCGCTTTGAGAAGTTCCGGCAGAGTTTTATTGCGTTCTAAAATAATAATTACCATCCTGTTTGAAAGCGGAAAGTCGCTGTAAAGCAGAATCTTTTTCCTCGAAAAAAATGCTGAAGTGCATGGTTTGGACAAGGGAAAAAAAAATAAACTGGAATTGATTTGTTTTGCAAATGACACTTCTGCCATTCCGCCTCTTTCTGCAACAGCGGTTGTATATTTGACAAGCTGGAAAATTTGGGATGGGGGTGGAAGAGCCCTGGCAAAACTGTCGGGTCAGCTCGCGCTGGGGCCAGCACGGCAGGCGGCTTTCCCGGGATGCTCCCGTGATATTCCTGCCTGGCGGCAGTGCTGGAAGAGAAAGGAGCTGCTCTGACGCTGCGCTGCCCCAAGCCCTCTCCGCACCCCGAGCCGGGCCCAGGCGTCCGGGCTGCCGTGCGCAGCGGCGTGGCGGCTCCTCCTCCGGCACGCGCGGTCGCCGAACCGGAGCCGAAACGCGTGCCGCTTCCGGGCGCGGGGCGCTGCGGCGGGGCAGCTCTGGCGAGCAGCATCCCATGCCGCGGCCGCCCGCGCGCCGCCGCAGAAGGCTGGGGTTCGCATTTGAATAATGAATTCTGCTGCAGACCGAAAGCTCGGAGATCCATCTGTAACGAGACTCGAAATAATTACAGCTGATGATTGCCTGGTACCTCAGCCAGAAAAAACAGAACAGATTTTGGCCGCCAGCAATTACAAGCGGCACCCGCTCGAGCGCAGAGGGAACTTTGGGAATGAATACATGAATACATTTGCGCGGATCGGGCGGCGAGGGGCCGGCCGGGGCGAGGGGCTGCCCGGCCGGGCTCGGGGGCCGCGCGCCCTCCCTGCCCGCCCGTGTGGTTTTTGAAGCTTCCCAGTTCCTCCCGGGGCTGGAAGCGCGGCGGAGACGAGGCTTCCCGGGAGCCGGCGTGCTCAGCGGTGGCGGGACGGGGCGGGGAGACGAGCCCGGGATTTCGGTCCCAGCTCCGCGTGGTCTCTGCGTTTTGCCCGGGCTTTGTGAGCCAAAACCCCATGCTCTGCCACCGGGCTCGGCTTTGCCTTCCGCTTAATGGGGATAATTTATCAAATAGTGAATAATACACTTCCCTTCTTCCACGTCTCCTCCGCGTACCATTTCAACGAGCTGAAAATTGTCGAATTAGACTATTTTCCTTGACTGTTCCGCTGAGGAGCGGGGGGGCGAAGACTTTGATGGCTGCGCCGGGCGTTTGCCTTGCGAAAGGAGCAGCGAACGGGAGCGTTAGCGGCCAGGCTTTGAGAAATGCCCTTGCTACCGAAGCACAGGCTTGCTCTGCCGAGGTCGGAGGCTGCTGATTTTTAGAAGTCTGTTTTCTTTGCCCCCTAGAGCGTGACTGCCCGAGCCTGGCTCCGAGTGACGCGGGGAAACCTTGGCCGCCGGCGTCGAGAACCGCTTGGGGACTGTAAGTACATTACGCTATCGCTTCTTCCCATGCGCCGAAATTGCATGTGCTTTGAATTGTCCTAGCGTAACGTGTCTATATTCATCATTGCTCCCTTATCTTGTTCGGCTCCGATCTACAAGAATCTGCTTAGTTCTCCTCCGCACCTTAAATTCTCCTTTATCTGCCCGCGCGTCGCCGGGAAGCCCGGAGGCGCTGCGGCGGCTTTCTGCCCGCGCCTGGGAAACGCTCCCCGCGCCCCGGCCGCCGCTCCTGGGGCGCCGAGCTGTAGCGGCACGATGGCACCGTCTTATCCAGCTGGCTTTTTCCACCCGACGTGGGGCTGTCGCTCCTGCCCGGCCCCGCTGGAAATAGCTGCTTGCGGTCAGGCAGAGGGTGGGTTCGAGGTCCGCTGCGAGCGAGCGCCTGCGCTCTGCCGGTCTCCTCGTGGCCGTCGCTAGCTGCTTTTGTGAAACGGGGGGTTTTCCAGATGAGATGCGGCTTTTTTTGATCATACCTGGGGTAGGAGTTTCTCGCTTCCGCCTTTGAAGGGGAGGCTGAACGGTTTTGGTGGTGCGAAATGAAGTGCAAACTCCTCTTTCCTTGAAGACAGCAGCCGGTTTTGCAAAGCCGCTTGCATTTTTTTTCCCCGAGTTGTTTGCGCTCTCGGAGACGGAGCTGGCATCTTGCTGCGAGGGCGCTGGAAGGAGGGCTGAGAAAAGCTGGCGGCTGCGAGCGGTTGGTCCCGGGGAGGACGACGGAGCCGTCCTCAGGCCCGCAGCTGCTCTCCCGGCAGCCTGCCCCCGGCACGCTGCGGCGCGCGCGGCGGCTCTGGCAGCGACGGCTCGATTTCGGCTCCTCTCCCTTGCCAAGGTTTGGCAGGGACTGCTGCCCTTGGGTGAACCCTAATTCCCGGCTGCGAGTCCTGCTGGGAGGATGAAAGATGAAGTGCTTTACCCAAGACAGGAGGATTGAAGGGTCCCCGGGTATTTCTGCGTGTGACCGAGCGCGCAGGTGTTCCTCCCTGGGGTTCTCCCGCGCTCGCACTCCCCGTCCAAGCGAGGGTGAATGCGGAAGCGGAAAGCGCCTTCTCTGCCCTCGCGTCCCAGACGCCCGGCCAGCCGGCTGCGTGCGCGGAGCGAGACTTCCCACGTGCTGCTTTGCGTCTCCATCTTACATAGCCGGAGGCTTCTTGCGGCGCTTCGCTTTTATTTCCGTCGGCACTGAGATGGGAGGATTTCTTCCTCATTGATCCGAGCTGTTTTCTCCCCTTCTGTCTTTATCATTGAAGCTGTTTAAAAAAAAAAAAAAAACAATCAAAACTCTTTGCCCAGGATCTGCAAAATGAGACTCTGGGTGCCCAGTTGGCAAAGACACCTAAGATATCCTGCCCTGTTCTGCCTGTCGGCGTCCTCCCGTTTCAGGTTATTGCATCTGGTGAGTTTTAAACGTGAGCGTCGAGCCTGCGTGGAAGCGCTGTCCTGGGCTGATGTGCCGCCCTGAGTCCTCTCCTAGAAATCTGTTTCCACCGTGCTCGTTTCCCGCATATCGGAGCTGCTTGGGCAATACAGACTGAGCAATATCACTTAATGGGGCCCCAAATAAGGGGAACAGCTGGTTAATCGGTTCAAGTGGCTGGGAACCAGTTTACCATGCGTTAAATATTCTTTGATTCTGTTTAATTGGGACATTGCAGAGACCCTGACGTCCAGTAATAAGGACAGTGGGAAGCTGATCAGACAGCTCGTTAACACTCAATTAATGTCGCTCTGTACGGCACAGCAGTAACTTTTAAAAAATGTATGCGTGCAGCTGAGGTGGAATTAGATTGCGATGGCAATTTCGAGAGTGCACGATCTGAGATTTCTATGCGGTGTAGCGTTAACTTGGTGCGTGTGTGCAATTGAAGTGGAATTAAAAGTTGAAGTGCGATTTTCTTTAGGTGAATGCAGTCACTTTACACAGTACAGAATTAGTTCATTTTTAATTTATAGGTGCAATTAAAGTGCACTAAGAATAAAATTCATAAATCTTTAGCTAACTGACCACGATTTTTCTGAAAACTCTTTCTGTTCCTTCTGACGCAGGCTCTGTGGGCACCTGGTGTGCTTGGAATAATAATAGTTAACTACTCCCCTTCGTGCTCTTCCCTGTCAATCTTATGTAGACTTTATAAAGACTTATCTAGATGTGCCCTTGTGATAGCTGTGTTTGCTGGTATAGTTTTGGACCTGCAGTTGTGTAGAGGTTCAGCAGGAGTGACTTAAGTGTCAGCTCTTCATCAGTGGTAAGTGCTGAGACACTGAAGTGACTTGAGCTGCAGGAGCAACTGCAGAGCTGGAGAAGAGCTGGATGGAGAGGGACTAAACTGCAGAGGAGGGAGGAAATGGGTCCCCTGAGCTCCTGTAGGGTTGGGACCACCTCAGCCTTTGGCGGAGGAGCAGCGCGACATCAGTGCAGGCGTACCGGCTGCTTAGCCCGCCGTCGCGTTTCTGGCATGGCAAAGAGCGATGGCTAGCGATGCACGTGAAATGGCCAGCGCATCATGGTGTGCTCACTGGGGGTGCTGGTCAGGAGAGGCACTTTGGTGTAGAACAGCTCTTGAGGGTGTTGTCTGTTGTGGATTGACCTTGTTTAAACTTCTGGCTTTTCCTGCGGAGAAGAGCTCCGTGGAGTATCGCCGTGCTGCGCCGTGCCCGCTCCCGCGCCGACCTGCCTGGGAATGCCCTCGCRGCAATGTCTGCGGGTCTGCCCGACGCTGGCCGGGCGCTACAGACCTGCAAGCTTTCTGCGACCCCGCTCTAAGCCGGAAGCCTGAATCTCCCGGTTGCCTTGCGGTGATGGAGAATCCCGATGACGCGGTGGAGAACAGGAGGGCGATTTCTGCCGAGGAGCGCGAGGGTGACTTCCCTGGGTGCAGAAGGGCTGTCCGTCCGGGCTGCGGGGATGGAGGCTTCTCGGGGGGGGTTAGGAAGCCCAGGGCGCTGCTGCCCTCCTTTCCTTTCGGCTCCCAAATGGCAGCAGCAGATCCGACCCATAGCGTTGGTGGAGAGAGATCTCGGCCAGCTGGATCCAGCTTCCTTCTCTCCCGGCCACTTTCCCATCGTTTTCCCCCTGGACAGACCGCATCCACGCTTGGCGTAACGTGGCTGGAGGGGTAATTACCATCTCTTCATTTCCCTAATGAGCTCTGGGTCTGCTAATGAGCCTATTGCTGCTTGGCACAGTAGCCCCAGCAGAGACCTGTGCGCCGTTGGGGGCACAGCTTTGATCAGGGCATGTGTCTCGTCCCTGGGGGGTCAAAGCGGGGAGATTCCCCGCCAGCAGCTCTGTAATTCAGCTCCCTCCGACCATTCATCTCCGTCAATTGTGGTTTCATTTAAGGGCCTGTTTCTTCTTTTTTTGCCCTTCTTTCTTTTCTTTTCTTTCTTTATTTTTTTTTATTACATCTGCATGCTCAGTCATGCAAAAAATTACACGATTTCAGAGATTCGGCTGACTCCGGCCTTGGAACGCAAGGGCTGCTTAGTACCGCCATAACCATTCAATTAGGCCAGGCACACAAAAGAGATGTACTGGAATAACATGGCCTTTACTTAAAAGCCGTTCTGTCCTGTTCCGCGCGCCCCGCAGGGAGAACGCGGCCCTCCCCGAGCCRCGCCGCGCCGCGCGCTCCCGCCGACAGCGCTCGCTGCTAACCATCTGTGCCGCCGATCCCGCTCGTGTCCGGAGGGGCCGGGGGACYGGGTCCCCCAGAGGGAGATGAGCGGCCTCCAGCCTGCGCCGGGGCTGCGGGTGCAAACCTCTCCCCTTCGTTTCGTTTTGCACCGGGACAAGGTCCCGCGAGGCCCCAGCCGGGGATGGGATGGGGTGCCGCTTTGCAGCTCCAGCGTGCAAAGGGTGGCAGCCGGCGGGGGAGCGCGGGGACGCGGGCGTTGCTGGCTCCGTTCCCGCCTTGCTCCCGCAGGCGGTTTTGCAGCGGCGAGAGCTGGGAGCCGGCGGATCTGTTGCTGGTGCTGTCACTCACTGACTTGCTCYGCGCCTCTGGGGGGTTGTTTCGCCCTTCCTCCCTCCCTGCCTCAGTTTCCCCTCCCGCATCAGGAATTATGGGCTTGGCGGTTCACGGGGATCGCAAGGGCAGGGTGTTGCTGTTGTCTCTAGGAAGGGGAGCCACCGGTGAGGCCGAAGGAGGGGACGACGGGGCGGATGACGGCCTCCATCRTCCCCGAGCGGTCAGCGGGCAAGGYGACCCCCTGCGGCTGCGCTCCCAGAGGGGAGGCAACGGGGGCTTCAGACACACCGCCGCTYGGTGCCACGTCTTCGGCTCCTCACGCTCGCCCTAGAGGATGCTCCGATGCTGGAAGAGTCCCAGGCCCCGCAGCTCGGACCGGGGCGAGGACGAGCCCCCCCAGCCCGTCGCTGCGGCTCCGTCCTGCCTTTGCAGCACCAGCGGCRGTTGCGGGTGGGCTGCTCGGGACGGGGGCGCGATTAAACACGCGGTCGGCAGCCGGCTTGGAGAGGCGGCGTGACATTTTCCTTGCAATTTATAGACCTCAATAAACGCTGTTCCAATGACTTCTCCTCTTCCTCCCCAAAAGCCTCGACTCTGCTGTTCAAACTGAGTCTGCRGAAGCGCGAGGCTGCGCGGTGCCGGGAGCGAGCGCGGCCGCRGGCCCGCTGCGAGGCCGGCCTCCTCGCTGCGCGGCGGGCAGCTGCCGAACGGGGCAGCCTCTTCGGGCGCCGTCTCCCCGGGCCGCTTAAAGGCTGCAGCAGCTTTGCAGTTCATGTGGCAGATCGCAATCGAAAACCCTGTATTTTTAGAATGATGATGATTAAAGTAAATCTGTTGCTTTGAAACGAGGGGCAGAGGCCAAAATAAAAGTTATTTCTTTTCTTCCACCTCTGCCCTTGAGCAGGAATTGATAAAAATCCTAAYGCAGGTCTCTGTTCCGTTAGGAAGTCAGACTCCATTCCGGCTTTGCCTGGGAGCCATGTGGATAAAATATTAAGCACCGGGGCTGGAGCAATGCGGGTACAGCAGGCATAATCAGATGAGTTGTTAAAGGTCTGGCATCCTTTGGGGACATGTGTGATTGATCAGCTCTTGCAAAAATAAATAACCCAGCTCTTTAGATCTATGTAGCAAATTTAAATTTTTAATAAATCTGTATGTATGGTGAAGGATACGTCGTCACCCTGCACTCTGCGCCTATGATTCTGTGGGCAAATTTATCATGCTCTCCCTTTCAAAGGACTCCAGCTCCCGCTGATGGACAGTGGCGGCGTGATTTAAAATTCTTGTCCCATCATTATCTTGCCAAGGTGTGATGGGGAGCCAGGCTGGCTATCAGCCTTGCTGGGGATGCTCTGCCTCTGAAAGGGAGGAGGGGAGAGCGGAGGAGCCGAGGGAAGYGCCGAGATGGCAGCGCTCGCCTGCGTCCGCCGCTTGGAGGAGCTGCTTTCGCCGGCGCGCGCAGCCCGGGCCAGCGGGAGCGATGCCGCGGTGCTTCCCCGGGGCACGAAGCCCTCCCGACCGTCTCTCCCCGGGGAGCGTGCACACAGCGGGTGGGAGCCGCTGTAGCGAGGTGGCAGTTGAGAGCAYGCTGCAGCCTTCAGGGAGATGACGGCACGAGGCGAACTGCATTTGCAAACTGATTACAGCAATGCCTGCTGCGCRGGCTTTGCCGGCGCTTCACCTGGGCGTCCCTGCCGATGGCACAGCAGGCAGGCGGGGAGGGCGAGATGAACAGCAGCATCTTCAGTTTGCTGCCTTGGCTGCTTTGCCTGAAATCCCGAGGTTGGTTTGTGGTTGGAAGCAGCGCGTGGAAGCAGGCACGGCTGAGCGGTGCTAAAGAGGGCTGCAGATGGAGAGGCTGGCTGGTGCTGTCCGGCCCTTGCCCGTCTCCGCACGCGGAGCAGATGGCTGCTCCTCCGCGCGCGTGTGGCAGGGCAGGCAAACGGCTTCAGGGAGCTCTCGGGCTCTCTCCAGCCACCCGAGTGCGCAGGGTCATGGGCACGGGTGGCCGTCACAGCCCCGGGGGGCTCATCCCTTCCCACTTGAGTGAGAAGCAGGGGACCTGGGCAAAGGGTTTGCTCTTCTGCAAGACAGAGGCATATGTGGAGATGGAGGCAAAAGGATCCAGCCAGGCGCAGCTGAGCTGCACGTCTGGAACATGCACAACATGTAGTAACGCAAAACGGGCTTTCCCGTGGTGGTTTAGTGCAGGGTCTGCCTGGGCTGGTGGCCAGGAGGAATTCACTAGGGCAGGGGCACTGCAGGGGTCGTAGCACTCCGTTAGCATCGCCAAAGTTTTGCGAAAGACTGATGGCACTTTTTATATTTTTGCATCCTCCACCACCCCACATCAGCATAAATCTGGAGTTAAACCTTGCTAGCAATGTTGCTGCCACCCCACCAGCTCACAGAGAGTCAAGGGCAAAGACAGGGGAGTCTGTCATTCTGCAGATATGACCTGAAGGTGATGCCACCGCTGCCTAGGACTGTTGATGAGGTGTCCCAGGTCMCTGCTGCTCTTCTCTCACAGCTCAAGCCTGGGGAGCATAGGCACTGTGGTCTCAGGACTCTTCTTCACCGCTTGGAASCGGGGTGGCCCCTGTTGCTTCGATGAGCCTGGTCTCCCTGGAGGAGATGCTGTTAGCAGAAAGCAGTCAGCAAATGCTTGTCTTTCCCCGTATGTGACTGCACCTGAGTGCAGACAAGTGCATGCAGAGAGGGAGATTTCTCTGCAGTATCTGGAGCTGGGTGAGATGTGATGTTTGGGTCTGCGTTCGTCTCCCCAGTCTAGCTGGGACTCTGGGCTTGCGAGGAGCTGAGGACCCGGAGTGCGCTCGGTCCTCTGTAACTCTGTCCCGTGTTTCTGCACCTTTAAGATCTCCAGAACTGTGGTCACCTGGCTGTTGTCATTTGCCCATGCTTGGTAGTGCTAATATGTCCAGATGTGCCGTCTGCACAGGGCCTTCTCAGCTACCAGTGGGCTCCTTGTCCTTCTGATTACCTTGTGATTTAGCCAGGTAGCTACCACTGAAGTTTTTCATATGGTGCATGTAACCATGAGTATTTTTAAAACTAGGCTTGAGCTGGCAACAAATTCCTGTAGTTGTAAGACCCACTGAGACAACAGGTCCTCTCTGTCTGGCATGCTGTAACGATGCTATCCACTGGCTGAGGTTTGCAACAGGAGCTTGCAGTGTTTGCAGAAGCTTGACTTCCCTCTCTGTGGGAAAGGAGAGGTGCCGACAGAGAGAGAAGATGCCTGCCTTGTGCCTCAGGCAGAGACTGTGCCTCGCCAGTGAGCCGTCGCCCAGCAAGGCAGGGCAAAGTCTCTCTCCCTTTGCAGGGTTGCTACTCGGGGTGTCCTGCTGGCATTTGTTGCTCTGTGCTTTTTGGAGGGGTGGCTACTGCAAGGAAAAGATGCTCTCTGGCCTTCTGCAAAGCGTGTTGCCGTGCCTACGGGTGCGTGGCTTCTGCAGGCCTACTTGCAGCTAGCGAGGCAGCCAGGCGGCGACTGCTGGGAGAGGCTGCGGGTTTGCACGCTGCGCAGCGAGCACGTGCTGGGTCGCAGTTGTGAAGGGGAGGAGGATCCCCCCTGAAGAAGGTCTCTCTGGGGTCGCGGTGTTCCCGTTACACCTGAGCCTTTGCTCCCCAACTCGGCTGACCTGCCTGCAAAAACAGCCCGAGGTGGTTTTGGCGAACCGGGCGCTCATCTGTCATCTGGGCCATTTGGGTTCGTGCCGGTGGTTTTCCGTTGAGCCAAGTCCAGGTAGGCTGCTCCCCAGCATGGCAGCATAGGCAAGGAGAAGGGGGGAGGAGATGAGACTTCAGGTTGGCCAGAAAGCCAGCGGGATGACAGTTAGCTGTGGGGAAACCTTCCTGTGGCCTCCCTATAATGTACCTGTCACTGTGATCTGGGTACTGGTGAAAGGTACTGGTGAATTATGTGTAGGAGAAGCAGCAGCTGTTCTCCCTCAAGGACAGTAAGTGAGCTGTAATCACAAGCTGGGAGAGACTCGCTGTTCTCGAGAGCAGATGTGCCTCGTCGGCATCTCTGCAAGCATCACGGTGGCTCGCGAGGGTGAGCCCYGGTGACAGGGCAAGAGGAAACGCTTAGCGAGGTCACTGGTCAGCGCAGTGRTTTGACATGATCTTCCTGGTGTTGCCACTGGTGAAATCACACCTGGAAGAAAACTGCTGCTTTTTATTCCACCTTGTGAAGGAGCCTACTACATCCAGGGGGGGTTACTGGTAGTGCCTTGAAGGTATGGGTCTGGCCACCAGCAAAAGCTCCAAGCAGCCGCCCATCGTGGTCGGCGGCCCTGAGTGTCCCTCTGCGCGTGAGAAGCGGCAGCACGCAAGGGAGCTTGTYGCTGGCCCCACTTCCCTCCCCGAGGAGAAGCCGGGGGAGCCAGGTACTGCCCCGGCCAAGCAAGTGCCGACGGTAGGACAGGGAGAGATCTCAGCTTTGCGGTTGGGGTTGCACCTTGGGGTTTGATTCCCCGATGCTGCCAGCCCGGCCGGGGGGCTGAGACGCCGTAAGCCAAGCAGAGGATCAGGGCTATAGAGACTGGTGTCTGGGACTGCGTTTCTGTTTCCTGCTCTGCTGCTTTGCGCCTCGTGTCCCTTTCCACCGTGCCTCRATGGAAGCTCTCGTCTGTCGGTAGGACTTGCAGAGTACTTGCAGCCTGCGGTATGTTGCCCCCGTGCTGGGTTTGCAGCCTCCAGCCCTTACTAGAGCATAAATAACACCGAAAGTGGCGGGCGCGTTCCCTGACATGATGGATGGTCTCCTGCTTTGCTCCGGAGGAAGGTCCGAAGGCTGGAGCCATCCTTCTGCGATGGCGCAAACGGTGCATGACCGAAAAGTGGCTCTTGCCAACAGCAAATAGAGCAGAACTCGGTTCCCGCCCGGAGAGTGGCAGGGCCGGGAGCCAGACGTGGGGGGACGGACCCAGGCGACCGAGGGACGGCATGCACATCGGCAGCGACAGGCAGAGGGAGCCCCAGACTAGAAAGCAAAGGCAGTGCGCTAGGAAAGGTGGCCAGGGCTCGGAGCCGAGAGCAGGCCCCAGCTCTGCAGTTGGGAGCTAATGCTGCTGTCTCCGGGCTTGTCCCRGCCTGGCAGCGCTATGATACCCATCCGTCTTTAAATACTGATGCTCAGCTCTGTAGGAAAACTTATTAAAAGCAAACATCGCCTCCTGTCCCTGCGGTAACTGAGAGCTAGTGCTGGATCTGCAGGATGGTCTTTAAAGCCAGGAGGGGGAGGAGGGAAGGTAAAAGTGCTCTGATGAAGGCCAGCCAGCACGGACCAAATAGCGTTCAGCAGGAGCAGGTTTGCCGCGGGCATGCTAGCAGGCATGCAGCCGATGGCTTCTGGCAGGTGGAAGGATGCCGCCGCTAAGTTGCCATGTACTTTTGTTTCGTGATGGCATCTTTAACCCTGCAGAGGCTAGGGAAGCCGGCCAGCCCTGTTAACAGCTGTGGGGAGGATGGGTACGTGGGCTCTGTGTGCATTAGGTTACGAATAGTTAGTTTGGCTTCCCCCACCCCACCCCGGCCCCACTTCTGATGCACATTGTGCTGATGTTCTCTGGGCACTGTCTTCTGCTAAAGCAAAACCAGCTGTGACTCCCGTTGAATCCAGTGGAGTTGCACCACGGTGAACTTGACTCTGTATGTGTTGCAGACCTTCCCACTGATCTTTAAATACTCTCATCAGCAGAGCCCTGATCYGGCAGCCAGATTCCTTGCTCGAGTTTAAATGACTGATTGCATCCCTCCTGTGCTCTGTTTGTTGTCTCAGTTTCTCTGATCACCAGCAAAGATGTTTTTTAAGACTTTCTGTTTCTTGCAGATAATATTCCTCCTTGAGCAGTCCTGCTTTACTGTGTTCCTGGTCCCTTTCTGGTATACAAGATCTGTTTAATACAGCTTCCAGGTCCTGCAAAAAGACTGCATGATTTTTGCTCTCTGCTTCTGTTGTTTGCTGCTCCTTGTAGGGCCAAACTTTCAAAAGATTCACAGCATCCTCCACAAAGGCACAGTTTCTGTTGCGTTCGGGGTCATCAGTTGCAAGATCCTGAGYGGGCTGGAGAGGACTCCCTCTAGGTCCTCCAGAGCTGCTGGACCCCGGTGGTTATTGCAAAGATGACCTCCTAGTTGGAAGCTTTCAGAGAGTGTTAAGTCTCTTGAGAAACTCAGCCCGGCCYGCTCAGCACCTGTCTGGGCAATGTGGTGGAGGATCCCCCAGGATGGACCACCTCCACCATCTCTAGCCCTCCCTAATCCCACCTGGGGYAAGGGGTGTAGATTTGGGATGGTTTTCCTTGACTAAAAAATGCACRGAAAAGGCTGTGCATGGGTGTACAATTCTTGCCAAAGCCGCTGTTGCACACCCGTCCCCCTGGCAGCGAGCTGGCGATGGCTGCCCGTCACCGTGCTTGATGCACTGCACTGTTGAAGGACTTATGCTGCCTATTACCGTGGTGTCAGGGAACAGATATGGYGTGGAATAACGAGGAAAAGCCCTGATTCACCGGTGGCAGCATCATGACACTTTCTTTCAGGACTGACTTTCAGCAGTGTGAAGCACTGCTGAGAACATGCTTGGTTTCAAGATATATAGGTGGTTTTGTGCCTTAAAGACACGTCACGGTTCAGTATTGGTCTGTTTTCGAATCATCTTTTTTAAGCTCGCTCAGAAGGCCCAGCTGGACTATTGCAAAATAATAGTGAGCGTTTGGGTAGCTGGTTTTGCACACAAGAGGTTGACCCATAATTAAGTTACCTGTGGTTAATGTGTTAGTAATTATGAGTCATGGGGACTGCTGGTGTAACCTATACGCACAATTTCACAGCAGACAAAGGACAGCACAAAGCATCTGAAGTCCTTTTCTGTGTGGACTCGCTGTTTTGCCCTGGGGAAGTGGCTGGTGGCCGCTGCTGGGCGGTGACTTGCCGACTTGCCCCAGGAAGCGGTGGTGCTCTGGTTTTACAAAGGCGAGCTGTTTCGGAGGGCAGAGGTTGCAGAGCAGCTTCGAGCGTGAAGGAGCGGGGTTCCTCAAAACGTACCAGATGGAGCAAAAAGGGGGTTCACAGAGAYGCTTTATGGAGGTGAGCAGATGAGAAAAGCTGCTCGCTGAAGGTGATGGGCTGGGTAAAGCAAAGGGGAGGAAGGCAGCGTGTGGTAGGCTACGGTGATACCGGCAGCCTGGCTGCATGGGGGAGGCGAGTGGTTTCCAAGCCTCCCCAGCATGGCTTGTCTCCCAGCTCTTTTTGATGGCACCGTGTTTTCAGGCTTGTTTTTRCCTTGCTGCAGTCCCTGGAAACCCAACCTGTCTCAATGAGGTCAGTCAGCCTGCGTTCCCTCTATGGCAGAAACCGYGGGGCGAGTGGCATCAGATGCTCTCTGTGCTCCTCTTTGCATCCTTCCGCTCATGCATGCATGTAAAAGCAGCTTTCATCTCCTGGCTCCTTTAGCATTCTCTTCCCTCCCCATTCTTTTTTTATAAAAAGCAGAATTTTTGGAAATGAAGTGAAAGAGAGAAAAAGAAAGAAAGCACAGATGCAAGTTTTTGCTCATGAAAGGGAAAGCATGGAATACAACAAATTAAATAGCCACCCGGTGAGAAAAAAGGAATCGGAGTGAAAAATGGGGAGGGAGGGGGGATAAAGCCCAGATGAAAAAGGCAGGCTGGTGCGGGAACATGCCAGACAGTTCTGGAAACAGAGGCATAGCATGGTGGTAAAATAATTGTGCCCCTTCAGCTGAAGTCCACCACTTCCTTTCTGCCTCGCTAACCCAAGCCTGCCATCCTCCGTTAGCTCCCGCAATATTTTATCTGCCAGCGCCGGGCCTGTTTCACTGGCGGTGGAGAGGACTTGATTAATTAGAAGAGATCTCTTTTACACAGACAGCCTGGCTCTGTAGGGGGAAGACAGGGAACTATTTAAAGGGATGAAGATGTACAGCTGCAGCTGCCATCTCGCTCCCTGGTAATGGATTCACTTACCTATCTGAAAATTCATCTCCTTTGCCCTCTTCCTCCCCGACTTTCTGGTGCAAAGAAATAAAATCGAGGGCAGCTCGGAGGCCAGGCAGTGCGTGCGATGGAGGCAGGGTGTTTGGYGAAAGCGGGGAGGCAGGGCAGGGTGTTTAGCAGCCCGTCCCCTGCGTGCCCTGCCTTTCTGTGCCAGCGAGAGCGGGCCCGTGCGAGGAAAAGAGCAARATTATCCCTGGGCGAGGCTCGGCAGCATGCAAAACTCGCCTTTGCATGGGATGCTGCGGTGCGGAGGAGCCGCGGGGGCAGAGCGAGCCCGGCCGGGTGCCGCCGGCCCTGGCCTTGCCCCCCTCGCCGGGGYGGCAGCGGAGGCTGCTTCGCTGCCGGCCGACCCGCGCTAGCTCCCCATGGGCTGGGTTCCCGCGGCCGGTGCTGCGCCGCGAGCTTCGCGGCTCCGGAGGAGGAGGAGGTGGGATTTAAGCAGCAGCGCTTGGGAGGTGTTCGAGGCAGTGAATAGGACTGTTTTTGGCTGGGGCGCCTGGAGCCTGCTTTATCGCAGTACTCGTATGCAGAGCGAGCGAGCCACGCGCCTGGAAACCCTGCAATTACGGTGCATTTGGTTGGGTATTTTGGCCTTTTATTTTCAGCAAATGGCTTTGTAATGCAGCCCCCCTGCGGGGCTCGCGCCACGGGGCGGGCAACGTGCTTGATGTCCTAAAAGCCAGCCGAAAGCTCTGCTGGCTGCGAGGGAGCGATTCCGCCGGCGGCAGCTGCGCCCAGAGCTTCAAACGCGCCTTCGCGGCCCTGACGCCGAGCCCCCGGGGTTCGAGCCGGGCCGGGGAAGGGACCGCCACCTTCTCGCGCTGATGCACACGGATTGCATCCCGCTTTAGGGAGATGTGTGGGGAGGAGCTTTCCTGCTATAACACCTCTCCCGGCTCCGCGTCGGCCTCGCTCCTCTCTGTAGTCGTTGCGGTTCCCACGACTCTGGGGAAAAACTCTTCTTGGCAACTGGATGAGCAACTGTGGGCGCCCGGTTGCATGACTAATCCCTTGGGTTCCCAGGATGCCAGGGCCAGCAGGGAAGAGGTGTTGCGAGCCCAGCGGATCACGTGGCCGCAGGGCGCAGCCAGCCAGCCTGGGGTGTTACGGGGTGGCTGATTCGAGCCCGTGCACGGCCCCGCGGCGGGGCTGCGGGAGGGAGGCGAGGGGCGGCACGGCGGTCTGCCCGCCTGGCAAAGCCAGCGGTCTGGGGATACCCGGCTGTCCCGGCCGGGCTCTCCGCACCGGGAGACCTCCTTCTCCTTGGTGTGTGTGGCGCGTGCATGCTAATGCGATGCTCTGGCGGTGGAGGAGCCTTTTCCCTGGCAGATTCCTTAAGAGCAGACGTGGGTTTTGAGAAACCCTTGATGGCACTGCTTGTAATTATAATGTAATCGGTGTAATTGAGAGCCCAGGGCCTTTCGCTGGGGCTGATTTGCATGTTCTTAGCATTAAATCAAGACTTGTGGGGCTGTTCCCCCACCTTCCCCTGCCCGCGTTTGCGTGTGTTTCAGCGGTGCTGCTGTTGGTTGGGGCTGAGTCCGTCCTCCTGGGGCAGCAGGAGGAGTTTGGGGGCCGTGGTTTGCAGGGGCAGAGCGCCTGGATGCCTGCGGCACTGCGGGCCCGGGTTTGAGGGCCACCAGAGCTATCCATTATTGATAACCCCCAGTCTGTAATGAGCTCCCAGTCTGGATTAGCAAATCATTTGCAAGCCGATCTGGATTTCCATGGAACATGCCTGTTCTCTGAAGGGTTTCCAGGCTTTGGGCTGGTAGCAGCCTGCCAGCTCATACTGATTCAGCGCATGATGGGGTACGGCAGAATATAATGTTTATGCSTCGGAGTGGATGGCTGGGATTAGTTTTATTAAGTGGAAAGTGGATGCCGCAAGCTAGAGTTTCTCCTCCCCTGCTCCCAAAGCGGTCGGAGCGGGGCTGGGGCTGCGGTCCCTGCGGAGGGCATCCGTCGAGGAGCAGGGCCTGAGCTGCATCTGAGGAGAGCCTCTAAATAACCCGCAGGGTTTTRAATGAGACGATTTCCAGAGAGAGGAGGGGGTTTTCCACCAAAGTGCTAATGTTGAGCCTGGAGGTTTTCCTGGGAAGAGTGCTGTGGGCAAAGTGCACAGCTCCTGGTGCGATACAGGAACGAGCGGGCAAGGCTCTGTAGCCTGCATTGCATGGGGGGGTCAGTCCGAGTGCCTGTAAATGGCCTCSTTTAGCCTTAAAATTGCCAGTCGGGGTATGATTTGTCATCTCAGTGGTCAATTGCTTCACTTTGGTGCTGCTCAGCAGTTGTGGTTGCATTATCGCATCCAGCCTAGAAACAAGGGAACAGCCTAGGATTTTGTCATTCAGATGTTGTATTTCAGGGGATGGGTTTGTGCCTGGGCGGTAGTCGTGGGAAGAGTTCCTCTGTTCTCTCCAACCATTCTTCCAGCCTCGTCTGTAGAAGAAGAAAAACAATCAAATAAAACTGGGAAGGGCGCCTTGCTTAAATCCGCGGGGGATTTGGGAGAATATTGTTTGTGCTTCTTGAATAATGGCTTTTGATATGTAATAATATATTGTGCAGTTTTTGATGGCCAATATTACATTTATTTTAAATGATATAATCAGCCCTCAGCGTCTCAGTTGATTTAGTCAATTAAGTTTTTAACCTCATGTCTTCAATCTCATCTGTGAGTAATTTAAATGTGGTGATTTTAATGAAAGTACATCTACCTGTTCATTTATCCAGGCATATCATTGCCCTTTGAGTCTTCTGTGTTAGGGTTTGGAGATGTTTTTTCCCTTGTGCACAGAAATGTTTACCGGGGTGAGAAGACAGTAAATTGATTGGCATTAGGGAGTTGTTTCTTTCTGAGCAATCCAAATATAACAGATGCAGCGATTTCCAAAGTGAAGTGACACGTACGTTAAGGCTTTTAGGGAGGACAGCAGTCTTGCCTCTAATTCTGGGGTTGCGTTTAACCCCCAGAGGAAATGGTGTTAATTAACCATCCAAAGGCGGCGGGCACGCAGCGGCCCGCAGACGGTGCGGCAAATGCCGCGGTTTGCCCTGGCAGTTCTGGCAGCCGTCAAGGGCTTGCTGTGAGCGTGCRCTGGCTGTGCAGAAACGCAGCCTGCAACCCGCCTGCGCGGCCGTCTGGCTCGCCGTACGGGACGGGCGGCTGGGAGAGCGCGCGGCGGCCGCGTCCTGGCGGTCCCTAGCTGGCGTCGCGGGAGGGAGGAGGTGCTGGGGCTCCCGGCTCTGCTTCTGGCCCCGYGGGACTGGTGCGGGCGCTGATCCGGACGGCTGGTCCCCAGGGGAAATGCCAGACTCCTGCAGCCCCCGCGATGCTCATTGCTTTTGACACGCGCTGAATTCAACATCAAAAAATGAAGCTGATGTTTTCCAGCCCTCGCAAGTGTTGCTAGGGGAAATGAAGACAAATGACCCGGTGCTTCGCCTGCTGCCCAGCCGTGCGTGCTCTCCTGGTGCCTTTGGAGCCCCGACGCAGCCTTGGCCGCCTTGCTGAAACCACGCTTGGAAGTGTTGGTGCTGGCTTTGCGTTCCCCTCTCATAGGGTAGCTTCCTCAAAATACATCTTCCTTTGGTTTTTGAAATGAAAAGGCTCAGAAGGGGGAAAAATGTATGTGGTTTCCTCACGGAGGGAAACCTCCCCCAGCCCCACTGAAAATACTTATTTTAAGATTTTCAGTGGAAAATACAAGCTGTTTTTGATAAATGTTTTCTGTCCATGAGGAGTAGCTTGTAGAGATTTGCAAAAAATTAACACATTTTGGCAGCAGAAAAGTCCCAGCTGAACACAGGAACGGGGAATATTTGAAACTTTTTTTGGTGTCATTTTCATGTGCAATTTCAGAAAAAGTTCCCCTACAGAAATCTCAGGGAATGTTTTCCTGTCAGTCCTAGGCCTAAATCGCTTAATGCTGGGGAGAGCTACAACCCTCTTATTTTAATTATCTTCTTATTGTCTTTCATAATGCCTCGTTCCCTGGAGATTTATCTCCATTTCGCCCTGGGACGTGTTTGCCGCGTGCTGGGCGTATTGAAGAGCTGGCCTTGAACTCCTCCCGCGTTATTAGCAGGTGAAGGTCATTCCGCGGTCTCATTGGAAAGTCGATTTCTCCTGGTTTTTCAATAAATGCGTCACCTTATTATTAGAGGTTCTTAACGAACTCCATGCATATCATAAACCAGTGAAACGCGGTGACATTGCCCGTGTTTGTCTGAAGCTCGCTTTGCTACGGCGAGCTCTTTTACAGCAGTGTCACTGCTGATACTCCATCAGCTCTTGCCTTGACATGAGGTACCTTGGGTTAGGGCTGGTAGAAATGGTTAATAACCTGTAGATGGGGGGAAAAGGAGTAGTTAGCGTGTACTGGCTTCACCTGTACATTGGGCAGGTAAATCGAGAGGGACCTCACTGAGCTGAGTCTGAATTTATGTCAGCGAAGCCGACAGCAGGATCGGGCTGGTCCAAACCCCATAGAAATGAGGGTGTTTCCATCGCCGCTGGGGGATACGAGGAGGCAGAGATGCTTGGCGTCGCCTTGCTGCCTGCAGCTCGTCCCCTGCCTATGAGCAGCCGGCTTGCGCTCCCCCGTGTGCCGGGGAGGTTGCCGGCGCCGGTTCCCTTTAAGCAGAGCTTCAGCTGCAGCTCTGAAAACAGAATTAGAGGTAGAGTTTAATCATACAAGCTCTGGAAATATAGTAGATTAAATCTTTTTGAGGAGGGTGGCTAAGCACTTTATTTGCTGTGCTGGAATCTTCAGGGGGTCGGAGACCAGAGAACTAGATTTAAAGCTTTTAAATTCCTTCTTTTATTATTATTTTTTTTTCTTTTGAAAGAGAGGTTCTTTCACAATGCACAGTTGGACAGGAAAGACTTGAAAGTGACAGCTAGAAAAGAGAGAGAGCAGAATGAGGGGAATGGAGACACTCATCCAAAACAGGCATTAATAATGTTGCAGTGAGTCGTCCAGCTGCATTTAATCCTTAAAGTGCACTTCTGCTTGGGGAAGTGATTTTTGGCGGAGTGGGGAGAGGCTTTTCAGGGAGATTGTGTTGTGTCTCACTATTTTTGAGGATGAATTTTCTCTAGTGCGGGTGCACCACGCATTGGCAGCTGTTGCTGGACTTTTCCGACCCCATGCAGATGTGTGATGGGTGCGGGAAGGTAAGGCTTGCCCAGACGGCGGGACTGGCCAGGCTGCCACCCAGAATGAGCCAAATTGGCAGAGCCAAGCCCCGAATGGGGCGTGGGGATGGTGCTTGCTGCTGCCGCTCCCAGGGCTTCCTGGGGCTCCAGGTACATCGGAGAAAGGTGCTTTCCATGGGAACCCCCTAGGTGAAACTTGGAAATTCTCTCGGTGCCAGAGCCCCGATGCCACGGTGAGGGGTGCTTGCAAATTGCAGGGCTCAGCCTGCTGAGGGACCTGGCTCCGGTTGCTTGGGGTGGGTATTTTGGGGGCTCTTTCTGCTTGAATTTGCCATGGGATTCCCATGCCAGCTGTTTTGTGGGTTTGGGTACTTGCCTATGAGCTGTGCATGGAGGAGAGGCCCCCAGCAAGCCCCTGATCCTGCCCTCCTCCCTGGCCGGCTGGAGCTCCTCTTTGCCCCTCCTGCACCCAGCGCTGAAGCTGCTGCTGAACCGCAGCTGGAATCGAGAGGCAAAGCGTTGCGAATGATCGAAATAAATATTAGCCAATTAATTTTGCATGCAGGGGAGCGTGGAGGGAGGAGGAAGGCAGGGAGGCCTCGCTGGAGAGTGCGAAGCCGTGCAATGCCTGGCCTGCATGGCAGCAGCCAAGCATGCATGTGGCGTGAGCARTGGTCAGCAGGCATGCTTTGAAATGGCAGCGTGCACGCATGCACATTTGCGCGCCGCGCGTTGCTTGGTTAACTTTCCTGCCAAATTCAGGAAGAGGCTTTGTGTTTCTAGCTTACTTAGCAGTCAAAAAATACCAGTGGACTTCGCTAAGCTGTTGGTTTTTGGTGTTCCTCGACAGAAACATTATTAGTCGCAACTCTGCATGGTTGTTCATAGATCCAGGCCATAAATAGATACCAAATACCTCTTTTCCTCAGGGAAGGCAGTTTTTATAGGAATGTGGACTTCAAAGCCTTGGTTGTGTTCATGCCTCTGTCTTTCAGATGTGGCGAGTGAAGCCCAGGGGAAGCTGGTAGAATCGAGATTGTAGAGCAAGGCAGGAGGCTAGATTTTTCCAGGATCTTTGAGAGTTCCAAAAACTGGAAGTGGGAGGTGGTCCAGGSAGACTCCCAGGGGTTCGATCTAGCTCTGATGACCTCTCGTGTCCAGGAAGTTCTGTAGTCAGTGTCTGTGGTCATTTTACAGAGGCATCTCCTATACCTTTTGTGTCCTTGATGGGTGGCRTGGAGGAGAGAGAGGAGGCTGCACTGCATGGAGATAGAGCGGTTCATTCCAGACAAACAAGGAGCATGGGTCGGGGAGGTGGACCCCAATGCCTTAAACCCCATTTGGTTCCCTAAGCTTTGAGCACTTCTTCTTCTCTTGCATGTCCTCTGTATCCTGGCAGCTCTTAGGTACATTAGCCCAGAAAGGGCTATTAAAACACTGCCTTAGACTTTGACAGATCTGCTCTGAAATGAACCTAGATTTTTCACCTCCTGGCTGTGCTGGGAGTGTCCAGTGGCTTCCTCCTGGCTCCAGGCTCTACCTGGTGTGCGAGGGCTAGGAGTGGGGAATCACAGATGTAGAGGCAAAATGCCCAGGCAGTAGCCTGGTCCCGTGGTCCCCTCTGTACCGTGTGAGCTGGCAGCACCCACTACCTGCGCTCCCCTCATCTCCTGGCAATGTAGGCGACTTAGCCTGACGTGTGGATGCTCACATCAGCACTCCAGGAGGCTGAGAGGTTTGCGAATCCTTTCTCGCTGCCTGTGAAATTGTCATCTCCCTGAGCCTGCAAATAGGTTTCCAAGGCCCTGAGTGTGTCTCTAGTCTAAAACGTCCTTCCCACTGCTGACCTCAGCAGCAGAGCAGGCTATGGACATCAGATGCCAAGGCATGACACATTCCACTGCAATTAAGTTCACCTACGATGCAGTGTGAATAAGTGTCAGATTTATGCTTTTTCCCTTAATTTCACATGAATCCTCATTAGCAGTTTCTGGCCTAGATGCAGATGGCTCCTGTACAGCAGTGTTGCACAGGCATTGCATTGCCATTGGCTAGTAATTAGTACCCACTGGTGGGGAAGTAGGGACTTGACCCTTTCTTGTTAGTTAAGGCCTGCAGTTGCCATGTGGGGTCAATGTGAAAGAAGTGTGCTCCAGCCATTGGATTGCTGCTCCAGAGGAAGTTGTCAAATGTCAGGTGGAAATGACAGCTCATTACAAGTCCAGCTGTTAAATAAATAAATGAAACAGCTCTCACTCTTTATTCTGTGTGTAGAAAAGTGATTGCAGAGCAGGCTTGATTGCTAAAAATGTTCACACTTAATTAATAAACACAGCTCACCATCAGCCTGCTTCCCCTTCTACAACATTTAGCAGAATGGCCTGTCTTCCACTTACCTGATCTGTGGCCATCATGTTTTAGAGGCCGTAAAATTTTGCATCCATTTGACTGTGCCAGTATGTGGGCACTGTGAAAGAGGACATGGAGATCAGCTTACTGCTACTTGTCTCCATGCCCTCTTCCCTTCCCCTTGCCTATTATCCCTCAGCTGCAGGCTGCTAGTGAACTGGAGTTGTCCCTGTTGTGGACCCCATGGAGCTGTGACTGCTTCTCCAGCATGAGAAGGTCTCCTCCATGTTCCTCAGATCTCCAGGTGTGAGTTGAAGAGCCCAAGTTTGAGAATGGARGCCTGATGCTGAGACAGAAATGGGTGCCAGAAATGGCTCCAGACATTACACTCCCGTTAGCTTTGTGAACCTCTTCATTTGCAACCTTTCTCCTGTCTCTGTTGCCTCTGTGTGAAGCCATTTTAGCTTTCTGGACTCTCTGTAACGAGGAGTTCCTCATGGCGTCATCCTAGAGGAGGGTTTCTCTCTCTCTCCAGTGAAGCCTGCTTCTACAACGTATGTTGATATACAAGACTCAGCGCAAGTGGGGTTCATTCCTTTCTCCCTGGCTTGCACAGTCCATGCAGCTCGAGCCGGTCTAGAAGGAGTTGGATGGGTCTCACTCTAGTACCTGGTGGCCAGGGCATGTATTTTCCATCCTGAATGCTTAATCATCCAATTTGTATTAAGGAGCCTCAGATTTCAGTTTCCAACTGTGCCAGTACAGAAGACGATACCTTGTTAATGAATGTGAAACTTGAAACGTCTTCTGTGCTGGGGGAAATGAAAGCCGAGAGAGGGGCCCGTACTTCAAGGTGCCCCAGGGAACTGGGGGCAAGGCCAGGACTGAACTAAGAGACAAGACCACCTGCAGATCACACGGCATTGTACTCAATCCAGTATCCAAATTTTAGTCTTTTAAGAGGATTATCAGGTATCTGTTTGAATTACTCTGACATGAACAGTCAGTCAGAAAATGTACATTCATTTGAAAGGTCAAGTACATCTGATTTCTGCATTTGGTATGCTGGGGCTTATCCCTTTAACTCTCCTTTTCTTAATGAGATTCTTGTTTCAAAGTGTTGTGCTGCGCACCCAGGATTTGATGAAGTCAAGTGTGGTGAAGATAGTTTTTGTTAACATGTTTACCCTTTTATCTGGCTGTCCTTTGAAAGCGGGTTTCTCTCTATGGTAGACAATAAGGTTTCAGCAGGATGGCCAGCCAGGGCCTGAGAGAGAGGCTGTTTGCCAGCAACAAAGTCTTTTAGGAAGCAGAGATGAAGATGCGATAACAGGGCTGTGCTTCACAAAGAACGCCAATTTTTGCATGTAAACGAATGTGACAAATTCCTGCAAAGAGTGAGGGGCCTGGAAGGTGGTGCTGATGCTTTTGAAAGACCACTGGCCACTGCAGGTAGCTATGGGCAAACAGCAGGATACAAGCAGCTCCCTCGCAAACCRCTGTGGAAATAAATCTGAGTTTAGACAGGAATGGCAGAATAGTGTTTCTTGATTAAATTAATGTGTATTGATATTTCTCCTGTTGTTTTGACTTTGCAGGCTGTTTAAATTCAGCCTTGTCACAACAAAATACAAAGGAGGTTGCTCTGAGATTGATTTTTTTTTAATCCTGTCTCCGAAGAAGAGTATTTTAAATTTTTATTTTTTGTTACTTCCGAGTTGACAGCCAGAGGAGGCTGCAAATGTTAAAACTGTTGCACAAATAATTATGTTAAAATGTCGAGCATACATTATCGGCAAAGATGCGTGTTGATTGTAAAGTACGAATCAATTTTCTGCGTCACAAAATTACCGACATCAGAGTTTGCTTTGGTGATTTATTCCCTTGAATGACGATTTTGTGACTACGAGCCTACTTTCCCCAGAGAGTTTTTTGATGGGTGAAGCTTTGGTCTCCTCTTTGCTGTCACCGCTGAATGCGTTTTTCTCCCCGCTCGCAGAACGGTCCCCTCCAACTTCTTAAAAATAGACTCTTTCATGCAAGCTGCATCCCAAAATGCTCTGCCAAGTTAAATAATGTAGTCACAAAGCCAAACATTGAATAATGACTGAGGAGAGGATTAAGGGAGACAGTCAAGGAACAAAAGAGAGATTCTCAAGTGTTTTGAACACAAGATTGAGAAGACAGAGATACACGGGGAGGCTTGTTCTTGCAGCAGCCGGGGAGAAGGCTCTTGCAGCTCTGCAAGATGACACAGATTAGAAGAGCCCCCCCGGACCCTGCTTTTCCCCCCAGCCAGCTTAGGGTGCAAGGTGCCAGTCTGTTTAAATCAAACCTTTCCCCCAAGCCTGGCCGGTTTGAGGAATTTCTGTTGCGGGGGGTGGGGGGGTGGGTAAGGGAGCTGTAGTTAGTCCTGTTTTCCTAAAGGAAAGCCTTGTTTGTTTTTAGCATTGGAGTGACTTTTTGAAAGAAAACGTTTTGGTTTTGCTTATTTCTTTGAAAGGGTGTAGTCCAAACAGCCTGATCAATCCTAATTTTCTACTTGACTTCTGTTTTGAGGGAAGATTTAAATAAAAAAGCGTCAGTGAAAAAATCCCAGGTGTGTAACTTCTCATGAGATTCATCATATTTTTCTAGTCCAGCTCTAACTTCTTGAATTATAATAACCGTATGGCGAGTAGCTATTGGATGCTCTTATAATGAGAGACAGTGTCTGATTGAAAGAATGAGAGCTTTTGATGTTGCACAAAAACTTCTGTGAATGGCTTACCATAGCTTTTGTATAGCTAGAAAAAAAATCTTCTAGGACTGCTCTAAATCTAAAAGCGAGTGTTGGAAATGCTGCTGGTAGCCAGGAGTTTCAGGAAATGTCTTCTCTTTCCTGCACTAGAGTCAAAATACGGGTGAGGAAAGAAACATCTGTGCTCCGCTATAGCAGAAAGGGTTACCGGGCCTTCTGCTGGTTTCTTTTTTCTATTAGGTCTGGAGCCGTTTGAAAAGTAGCTAAGAATAAATTCCAAGGTGATGATTTACATGGCAGGTGACACCGAGAAGCAAATTATTCTGGGAGGAAGCACGAGGTGGGATGTATTTACTGCCTGTCTGGGCAAATTAGCCACTCTCGGATGCCTGGCATGCCTTTGTGTGGAAAACACATATGTCCAAAATAGCCTATAAAGAGAGGACCCACAGAATAGCAGTTAGTAAAWGCAACCCCCCTCTATGGGTATTGCYGTGCGTCTTGCCCTGAGCGCTTTTTAACTTGGTCTTTGGCAAAACTGATGCCAGAGTCAATCTGAAGTGGAAAAAAAAGTGATTTTGAGTGAGCAAGCAAGCGGACAAATTTTATTCCTTCTGTTGAGGTGAGACAAGCCTGACTTGTGCTGGGAAAGGGGGAATGATCTGTATTTGCGTGGCCATCACTAGGTGAAGCCCTGTGTGTTGGGGCTGTTTAGGCTGCCCTTTTCTCACCTCTCTTGCTTGGCTTGTTTGTAACGCCACGTCCCGCTGGGGAAGCTTTTCATTCGGGATCAGGCAAATTATGCTGCGCTGGCTACTAGTTCTTGGTCTAGTCATGTTGGCTGTGATTTACTCTAAATGTTTATCCCTCCTCACCTTTGCTTCTTCCTGATGAGTAAAAAAACCCCCCAAAATAATGAAGTGCAGGGGGTAAAGTCTCTAAGCCCGTGTCGTGCAGCACTCCTGCAGCTCGCACACCGTGACGGTTTTGGAACCGAAGTGCCGTTTGCGAGGCTTGACCTCTCCCACGTTAGTCGTTCGCAACCCTTTGCGTAGAGAGTGCTTTAGGCCATATCTATTATGGATGGATCGCATGTGTTTCCAGAAGGCTTTTTTTTTTTCCCCAGGCAGGTTTCAGGATGACTGCTTTTTATTTGTGTGTGTGCCCACGGAGAGCTCAGGATCTCATCTGGCTTTTAAGTATATACTTCTGTTATCTAGAAGGTATTGTAGGTGGATGTGTAAATTAGTATACTTCTGTTTACATAGAAATGTATGTATAGTATAAAAACAACTTACTTGTAAAAGGCTCATCCTGTCTCCGGAATGCGTTTGATTCTTAACACAATACAAAGTAATTTAATCCCCCCAAACCCATACATTGTTTGCCTCCTGGTTTCTTTCCAGCAAATTTTTCCTTCATCAAAAGATAAATCAATTTGTAGCAGCTATTGGCAGCTATTTAAGCTGCAGAATTGAACAGCCTAATTAGAGCAAGTGTATTAGAGGATTCGAGAGGCGCTAACCCATTCGGCGCCTCCTCGTGTGTGCCTGCGTGCTCCCCGGTGCCGCACGGAGCGCGTACCTGGAAGAGCGTGCCGGCCCCGGCTGCAGCCCTGCACGCCGTGGGACGTACCGCTGCGACTGCAGTCTCGAGCCCCCGTGCTCCTGGGCTGGGGGATGGATGTTTCGGTCTGACGGGTACCCGACGCGTCTGCTCCATGTCCCCCACGCTCAACCGCTTGCTTCCCGCCGCCCCATGCAGTGCCTGGACCTCAGGAGCTTCAGCTCCAGCTCGGCTGAATTTGCTGCTACGTTTATGTGATGTTTCCTAGCTGAGGTAGCAGTGGCGAAGACAAGACTGATCTCCAGCGTAAAGCCCTTGGCAATGCCAAGGCCAATGTCTTGGCCTGGCCAGTTCAGGGACTTGAAGATTTATTCTTTTCCAGAACTTTTCCTTTTTAAATCAAAACAGTAATCACAATTTTCCTCATGATAGGTGCATGATTTTGATATCGGTTGTACCGGTGCATTAACTTTATGATGACATCTGGCCTTCTTGGGAGAAACAACTTGAGACGCAACAGGGAACTACTAGGAAAGGCAACCCTCTCAAAGCTCTGCAGCTAGGCTTGCTGCTAACTACGCTTTGGGCAGAAACAGCTCAAAGAGGTATTTTAAAATGAAGTGGATGGGGGAGAGGAACTTCTTCAGAATGGCCYGCTTCACCTACAAAACTGTACTTTTGGTTCGGGCATATTAAGGCGTCAGTATGTAGAAAATCAGTCTGCCTTCGGAATGCATTTTAACAGCAGGCTTGCATGTAAACAACGGCATTCCAAAATTATCACAAAGTGCGAACAGCGCTAGAAATAGAAATATTGCATCCTGTTGCTGCTGTTGCCAAAAGCTCGGGGTGCGCGGTCCTGGGGCAGCAGCCGAGGGTGGCTGTKTGCAGCGGGGCCCGCTGCCGCTGGGGAGCGAAGGAGCTGCAAAGTTCTTCCGACAGCRGGCAGCTGCGGTACGGTGTGCGCGTGGCCTCCTCAAAGCATGAGATTTAAGCTCATTTAAAGCTTAAATTTAAGCTTAACCTTACAGACTGTGCCCACCCGAATACATCAAGTAGAAATTGTTGGTGACAGCGTTTCCCCTGGGCCCAGGAGTCTAGTTCCCGCTGAGCCYGGTGCATTCGCGCCGCGAGGCTGGRCTGGCCGGAGGGTTCAGGGARGGACAGTGTGTGGTGCCTGTTTCCYGTTCCCTTGCTTCCGAYTTGTCCTTAAAAAAMGGGGGAAAAAAATTACCTAATAAAAGTGCAGACAGCATGAGTCAGGCTGAATCTTGTGCTGTGCCTTCGCCTTCCCCATTAACAGCTCTCGCAGACAAGTGTGGGGAGGGGTGATAGCCCCTCATTCCTAAATGACAGCTTGTTGCAGCAGTAAATTCATTAGTAACACTCCTCTAAATTACACTCCCACCCTTCTTTTCTTGCTCATGAAATTATTAGTGCTTCTGCCTGGTGTCTCCATCTCTCCGGGAGCGATCTGCTCGGGAGAGGGGCTGCTGCCCCACCAYGCTCTCCCGGCATGAAATCCCCCATCGGGTAAATCAGCGTTAGGGGAGGGAGCCGCTGGCACCTTGCTGGCGTCTCTGGTATCTGCTGGCATCTCGCTGTACGAGCAGTTAGACCTCAGAAGACCTATGGGAAGAGGGAGGTGGATTTTTAGAAAGGGTTTCAGCCTGCCCTCGTTCGGGAGAGGGAACGCCGCGGTCACGAGTAGTGGTTTTCCCGCYGGGGCTGACTGGGGCCGGGCTCGCCGAACCTGCCCTGTCTCTGAGGCTTTTCCCCTGGGCGGCTGTGCGTGTCTAGGAAGCCTAGAGATGAGCAGGTTCCCGACTGGTTGCAGCCGGTGAGATGCGTTTCTTCCAGCGGCTGGGAATTTGCAGAGCTGAACTCCCCAAGGCTTTGAGTGCGTGGGATGGTGATGGGTTACAATAATAAAAAAAAGTTCAGTTAATTTACCCTTGAACTTAGGGGGCTCAGATAAAATGGAATCGAGATCAGGGTAGTCTTGCTTAAGAGGAGAAGTATTGTCAGGGCAGACCAAAGCGTTATCCATCTGTTCCTGTAGCTGTTAACAGCCAATATTAGATGCCTCCACTGCAGCCTGGGAATCCTTAAATAGGTGCTTTTATGGCGAAACCTTCATGTGGGCAGTTTCTTCCCCYCTTTTCCTTGCTAGAGGTTACCTCGCACCCAAATCACCCAGGCGGAGGCAGGCTTTGCCAAACTCTAAGTGCTCCTGGCAATGTCTAGGCTTCGTTTCACGGCCCCCGCTTCCCCCATAAGGACAGGGCGAAAGGTGAAGGTGGAACATCAGCTTGAAAATCTCCTGCCATCAAAATGAAAATCTCAGGATGTCCTCATGAGGACAAGGTTTTCCTACTGAATTATAAATCTTAAAAAATTAGAAGAGGTCTTGTGGGAGGCTCACACCTCAGACTGCCTCATGCGCCATTGAAAAATCATTTGTTTTATTTCTTCATTTCAGATGGCTTGTTCCACGGTAGCAGGCGTGTAGCCGTGCACGTGCACCGAGGAGGCGTGCGGGCGCGTGCGCTTGTGTATACATGCACAGTTATTCTTGCCTCAGCAYGGTGATTTCCTAACGATCTCTTACCCATCTAAGACAGATTGCTTTTCATGGTTCAGTGGTTGCAGCGCAGACATTCATTTTAATCAATAAAACAGTCAAAAGAGAGAATAGATTTACTTGTTTCTGGTTTTTTACATTTAATTGAAAATTTTCGAGTGATTACAAACATAGATATTATATAGATTGCAGAGTTTAGAAGACAATAAGTCCTAGAAGAGAAATCTCTCCATAGCGTAGGCCTGAGCACCGCGTCTCCCATCGTGATGCCCTGTGTAGGGCAGYGCTCAGCGCGGGGCCGTGTGGCGTTAGCTGCTTCTCCTGGCTCCTAATAGCTCTCGGCGGAGTTAATGGGGGTTTCGCCCGGACGTTGCAAAGAGAGGATACACACTGGGCGGTAATTAACACCGTTAAACCCCATTACCTGTGACAGCGGCAACTGTTCACATGTAGCTGATGGTTTGATGGTGAGCATGGACCGAAGCCCAGAGATGCCATCAGCCTCTGAACCATCTGATCGTAAAACACGTGTGAGAAGGGGCTGTAAAATTTCTGCAGATCGAACAAAAAGGGTTTAATTTTAATGAGAGCTGATTGAAAAGCAGTTTCAGGGAAGAAGAGCTTTTGGTCATAAATAGGGAAAATGCATATATTTTCCGTGGTATTTTCAGGGGGTTGGGTAGGAAGCTGTATTTTAAAGCTAAAAATGGGTCTGGGGACCTGATTTTGTGATTTCAGGCTGGGAATAAAAATGAGACTGTGAACTAGAAGGAACTTTTGTGAAAGCGTCCCTGTGATTTGAGTATGGATCATGCTGCGTTTCTAAAACTGTTTGAGAAGTGGTATGTGAAAGGCAATACGGTTACTAGCGTGATGGCCGTCGCGTGATTCTTCTGGTTGCTCCGGGCTGTAGATGCTGGAGGTGGAGGCTTGAATCGTGAAAGATCCAGTTCTCACTTATCAGGAAAGAAAATGCCTGAAAATTTACGCAGGGGGAAAAAAAAAAAAGATATTTTTAAGCAGTCTTTCAACCAGCAAAAAAAAGCCCTACTTTGAGGATAACGGCTGCCACTGGGAACCTCAGTGCTTACGACACTAAGCTGCGGGCTTTGGGGGACCCAGTCCCAGGTCTTTGCCCATCGCGGGTTCCCTGGTGGTGGCAGCAGCCCAGGCAGTGGCAGGTTCGAGTCCCGCTCCCCCCGGGCTGCACGATCCTTCATTTCCAGCCTGCACCTCTAAAATGATGAAAATAGAAACCTTTCTTCGCAGAGGTGCCGTGAGAATAAATGGTTGGTAATATGAGGGGCTTGGACAGTAGGAGGAATAGGGATGGGAGCACCAAAGGTATTTGCTGGTGCCCTGCGGTGGAGCAGATGCTGCTGTGGTATTTATCACTTGCTTGCTCGTGGGTTAACCTTTTTTCCCACTGTACTATAATAATGCATTTAATTTTTTAATCTGTCAGTTCACTGCTGTCAAGGCACCTAGAGACGTGTGTGTCTAAAGGTGCCTATGTTTGCGTGTGTGTAGGGCTACCTGTGTATATAATACATTTCTTTAAATTGGAATAAATGTATTGATTTCACCCCCAGAGCAGTGTCTTTCTGGGTCCTCCTGTGGTCTGAGGGAAAGGGTCCTCTGGGCCCTCAGTTTCCTGCATTGCAACTCAGAATGAGGCCTGAGAAACATTCCCTTTCTCCTGGGGATCTCTGGGAAAAGTAAAAAGCCATCTTGCCTCTCCGGTTGTCAATCTAATAAACCTGGCAGCAGCACGGCAGCTGAGCATATGAAAGTCATAGGCTGTTAATTCAAATGATTGTGGGAAAACTTTAAAAATAGTCATCAAGACCCCTGTGCTCTCTGCAAAATGAGATCTGATTTCTCTTTAAGTTGTTTTTAATAGCTGGAATTATCGAAGACTGGTGTTTACCAGTTAATAGGTTTGCGGGGAAGCTGCCTGTTTGGTGCCCATGGTGATATCATTTACACTGGTATTCATGTGATAACCTCTTGAGCGCTCGGGTCTCTTAACAAATTAAAGTTGAACCTCGTGTGCCGGGTACGGTCTGTCTCCCAGACAGAGAATTTCCTAGATACTTTTATTGTCATGCCTGATTTGCTCAGCTTCGTTGCCCTCTGGAAGCATATTTGTTGCAGCGTGGGCTGGGATGTGACTCCGGAGGAGCGGCTGTCATTCGCAATCTAGTCAAGGGCAGCAGCACCCAGGTGTCCGCTTGGGGCGAGCGCTGCTCCCTCCTCGCTGGACCAAGGAAAGGATGCTCAACTTGGGAGGAGACGGCCAGCGTGGCTCCCCCCATAGCTGGCGGTGGGGCAATTTGGTGACGGCCTCAGAGAAGAAGAATGGGACCCAACGAGGTCCTGAAGAGCTTGCGGTTAACAACATTTTTGCTGCTGTCACAACAGAAGTTTGTAGATTAGTGGCAATTCCTCTCTTGGCAGCGTTTTGACTCTTCACCCACGTAGTTTTTGTGCATTTTGGGCAGATTTCCCCCTACGTCCACCTTCCCAGAAAGATATGGATGTTTTCAGGAAGAACAGATCCTTTTTGTGATTTATTTTTAACATAAAATCAAATTTTCCTTGAGAAGAAGCTTCAAATGAAAAACTCTGACCAGCCTAAATTAGAGGGACTTAATTTACTATGGTAAAACACTTGGAGAGCTGCAGATGAAAACTGCAGTTTAAGTGCCTAATATTATAATTATATACTGATGTGTGTTATTAATGGGATTGCATGCGCATAGCTTTGTAGTAATGAGCTTTTTTGAAGATCCGTGTAATAGAGCTTTCTGATGGTAAGGACCCAAGTACTCTGTTCCTCTTGGAAGCATCTAGGAATTCATGGATTAACCAGGGACAGGGTTAATTCGCTGGCTTGGCTAGTAATTAGTCACCCGTCTCCTGGAGGAGGCCTTCTTGGAAGGGGAGAGGAACCCAAACTTCCCCCTTTAGGGCAGTCTATGGATGAGCTTTTACTGTGGTGGGACAAGTGACTCATGCAGATGAAGTGTTCTGAGAACCTTGGAGATGAAAGGTATTGTGTTGACAAATTAGCACTTAGCAGATCACTAGTATTAAAGATCTGTGGGTTTGAGCAGTACCTACATTCTGATCTTCATAACACTGGGGAAGAAATAATTTCCCCATCCTGTAGCACCTTTTTGAATGCACTTGTGATGACAAATGGGGACAAAACATCAAAACCTTGAACATTTTCATGCGCTGCGACATCCCCTACCCACAGAATTGGGCTGGGTCAGTTGAAATGGTATATTCTTATAGTTTGCATCTACTTGCATATTCCATCTTTTATCTGAAAAAATCCTGGACAATGCTAACCTAGGTTTTGAAATGAAGACAGACTTTAAAACAAATAAGTTTCAATTTTAAAGAAAAACTTGGAATGTGATATTTTGATGACTTATTTTTTTCATATAGTCAATTTATCACAACTGCCTCTTTCCTGTGAAAAAATTTTGACTTGATAAATCAACATATAGTATTAATTATATTAATAGACACATTAATAATATAACTGTGTTAGTGCATTAGAATTCAAGACTTTCTAAGACTGAATAGGTTTAGTGGGACAGTATAGAAAATAAAGTAGCAAAGTGTAGAGACGTTACAGTGTGGGCTGGATATTTCTTACTAGGTATCTTTTGACAGGAAAAAAAAGATTTTTCAAAAGACATCACAGTGTTCTTTGCAAATCTTGCTTTTTTCTAAATTCTTCCCTTTTTCCAAAGCATAATTAGCTTTCAATAACTTTTGCATGGGGAGTTTTCATTTCGTACTTCCTTTGGAAGCTGCAACTGCTTTTCTAAAGTAGTTGGAAGTTGTGGTCCTTTTCTTCAGCATCTTTAGTCCCAAATTTGCATGACGAGAGACGCTCCTGTTTGGCCTGCCCTCGCTAGTCATGCAGAGAAATCTTTGGTACCCCTTCAGGGCAAAACCTGCTTCTGTCCTCCCAGGGCTGAGCAACTGTATGTTGCTGTCCGCTTCTTCCTTAATTGCCTGCAGCAAGTTGGGGTTCGGCTGGGGTGGGATGAAGGGACACAGCGCCGGTGATGCGGGAGGATCCCCGTCCCGTGCATTCATCTCCAAGCCTGGATTCCTCCTGCCCTTCTCATTCACTGTTGCTGTCAGTAATAAGATGGGAAGACTGGGCAAGGAGACAGCCCCAGCACCACCCTGTCCACCCCCACATTATCCTGACTTATTACATTGTAATAAATTGAACCATTCGACTTCATTATTTCATATTTGAGAAGATTTATAGATTGTCCTGGTGGCTGAAGAGGCAGTGATTAAAGGAGCAGTGTGCTAATGAATGAGCCTCAGCACAAAGCCGTTTTAATTAATGCACAGCCCAGGGGCTGTAAACGGCTTGCTGATAACAAACCTTGTCCATTCAGGACTTGAACTGACAACTTTGCACAAAATGAAGGCTTCTGTGGAGACATGGGTAAGGTATTGAAATGGCAATTAAGGCTAATAAAGTGATTCATCTGCCCATCCATTGCTGCCGTGCTGGCCCTCCGATAGTATTCCCGGCCCTTTCTCTGCCTCTGAAGTAATGGCAAGTGGAGATTTCATTTGGCTCTTCTAGCTATTCCTCCAGGATATAATTTATGGGCCGGCTGCTGCATCTGTTCCTCTATGTGGCTCTCTGACAGGGATTTTCACTCAAGGTCTTTCTGAACTTGCCTGGAATTTTCCTGAGTCAGATTGTTTTGTCTCGTGCTTTCCAAGGTGGCTTTTTGCTGCTGCCGCCGTTGTTTTTTAAACTTTTCTAATGGAGTGCCTTGGTGGGAGAGGGGGCAGCAAATGTGTCCGCAGTTGTTGTCTGTCCATCCATCCTAGAGTGCAGTCTTGTCAGGCTGCTTGGCTAAGCAGAAGTTGGACTTGCACGGGTCTTGAATGGGAGGCTGCCAAGATGAAAATGTCATCTTGCTGCAGGCAACGAGGTTCAGCAGGAGGGTCAAGTAGCTGGCAAAGCCATGGCCTTTCTATTCTGGATCAGAGCCCCTTGTGTACCTTGACCGTGCTATAAACAACATTGTTCTGTAGCTGCACCTTCACAGGGATGAGCACGGTGATGGTTACGGCAAAGCATTATCCTTGGGAAATTATGGGTCAGATCAACAGCACAGGTAGATCTTTGCTGCTTCACTGAATTTAGGGGAGTTACAGGGATTTGTGCCAAACTCTGGATCTGTTCCTCCCGTTGTGGTGGTACTTTGGTGTGTTTAAATGCTGTATCCTTTGGCAGATGGCAGTCGTAGAGCAAAACTCTCTTAGTCTGTTCAGTAACATGCAACTATCATGAATTGTATCCAACAAAACAGCTCCGATGCTGCATGGGGCTTAGCATCTCTGCTCTATTTGGCAGATGGGTTTCTCTGAGCTCTCCCAGTGGCCTGGGAGAGATGAGGCACCCAAAGCCTTCCACCATCCTATCTTATCAAGGTTTCAGCTTTTCCATTTTGCCTCACCAAAACCCTGACAGATGGAAGCACTGTTTTTAGTAAAAGCCAGCAAGAGATGTGGGAAGAGGTGGTAGTGAACTTTTAAAAAGTAAAATAAAAAGGCAAAAAATATAAATGATGCTGCCTGTGGCCTGTAGATTTAATGATATTTACCCATTTGATTGATGAAGATGATGAACGAGGCTTCGTGGCCTGTTGAGGTTGAAAAGTCTAAGTACCAGAACAGAGAGTGAATCAATCACTTCTCCTACTGCCCTGCCGGATGGGTTCATCAGTTAACTGCTGTTCCCAACAGGGTCATATATTACCCCTGGCTGAGGGACGGCGTGTCAGCTATGGCTGCTGACTCTTCTCTGGAGAGATCGATAACCCATGGCAAGTGGAAACAATGCAGCCTAAATGAAACCACTAAAACTCCTCTCCAACTTTATTCTTGTGTTAAATTTTGTTTGCTAATATATATGTTCCCATAAAATGAATAGCAAGGGTTGGACTATCCCATTGGCCCGTGCAGTGCTATGTTCTTTATGCCAGCTAGTAGACAGCAACTGGAGAGGATGGTGGAAAGTGCTGTGGCAGTCTGTTGGAGAATAGTCTTCTCTGAGTGCCTGCAGTGGCCCAGTTCTTTTTTGGGTGCTTTTTAAAGCATCTATTTAGTATCTGAGCACTTGCTCATAATTTCCATGATGAAGCTCATAAGGCTTCCATGAGGAAGTGTTCTGTCCCTTCTTTGGGCAGAGGCACAGAGACTAAGGATGGAAGTTGTCTCACCTGAATTCAAGCATTGATCCTAAGGTGGTTGAGTGGGGTCCCTCTCTTGTCAATGGGGAGAAGGGGTTTCCATCACTGGTTGCAACCTGAGGTATGTGTCTAGGACAGGCTGCATGAATGAACAACTCTGGGAGTGCTGATTGCCCTCTGTAGGCATTTAGATTTCTTCTCGAGATGAAAACTAGCCACCAGTCTTCTAAATGGTTGGGCTGGGCAATATGACCCCTACTCCCAGTGACTGACTCATGGACTGTTATTCAGGGCACATTGAATCCCACACTAGTAGTGGGAATTCAGTGGAATTCAGTAGCAGCGCTTCCCTTCCCACATACATAGCAGTGTATGAACATAAACATCCTGGGTCTGTGGATTTCCTGCAGGGAAAGTCATTAATTCACGTTAATGATAGAGCAATTTCCCAAAGGCCATTGGAGAAATGTTGTATTCCTACAAAGGTCAGACAATTCATTCTTTTTGCATCATGAGAAATATGCTCTTTGTGCCACCAAAATGGTGTAATTTCTTTGGGCTGGAACTGTATCTTTATTGCTTCAAGTAGTATTTTCCTCACCTGGGGTAGTCAGTAGAAGTAGATGAATTTTTTAAGGATGTGTTGGTAAATATGGTTTGAAAAACATTTGCATGGAACCATGTAACAAGCACAGGACTAGGGATGTTCATCAAAAATTTTGGGGTTTTATTTTTCCTGAGCTCCACCAACCTTGTAAGCAAAGCCAATGTGATTTATGGCTTTGTGTTATGTTCCTGTGAAACTCGCAGGATTTTGATATAAAATTCTCCTGGTTTTAACTGTCAAGTTTCACCTGAGTCCTGCTCGGAGACCATTATTCTTTACGTTGTCATTTCTGAAGAGCCTTTTACAGTGGGAGCTCGGCATTATGTGCCACTTAATAACTAGCAGGTTACACTCCTGAGTAAAGAACATTCTGCTATGTTCAAACCTTTTTTAGTGATCATTGCAACTGGTTGATGTCCAGGACAGATGTACAGAATGTTTTGCAATACGGTTGGGTAGGGAAAAGCCATTCTACTCAAGTACTTTTGCCTCATGATTTAGAGCTTAGAGGTGCTGGAGGATTTTCACACCATCTGAGTTTAGTTATCTAAAAAAGTCCTAAGTTAGGCTCTGCGTTTTCTTTGTCAGAGGAGGAAGGGAGGTTCCTGCCTTCAGTGCTGTGAGTTACGCTTAAAAGGGGAATGTCCCTCTCTTGAACTGGCCTACTGAAGACCCCTGCCAAACCTGTAATTGGGACCCCGTGGGGTGCTGCCATGTCTAAAGGGTCCCTGACAAGTGTAATGAATGTGGCAGAAGTCAAGGGAGGAGGATATTGTGTGGGTAATGCTAGAGCTGAGGTCCCTGCGATGTGCACATCTGGACTCTGTGTCCATATAGCTGAGTCCTGCCCCATTCAGGGCTCAGATATTAAGGAGGAAGATGTTCTGGGACAGGTTTGGGAGCCCTCAGCGCGGGTGCAAAACGGGCACACTCAGTTTTCAGCCCCAGGCCACATGAAAAAAGGAGGAGGGATGGTTTTCAGGCAAGGCGGTAAGACTGGGACATCTCAGCACTGGTTCTCTTCCTGGTAAACCCACGCTGAGCATAGCTTGCAAATCATGTGAATTGGAGGCTTTTTTCTGTGTGGAAATGACTAAACTCTATGACTTATATTCAGCCCAATGCAGTCATTAGAAATTGGCTTAAGCTCATTATCTCCTTTTCATTAGCATTAACCATTAACTCTGGATAGTCTTGTTATTGATAAAAATGTCTCTGTAACCTTCTGAGTTCTTGGATTCAATAGACTTTACAGGCTGGTTGGGGAAGGTGTTTCTTTTCATCAGCTTTGAATTTGTCACTATTTCAATGGAATCAAAGGGGACTTCTTGTGTTGCAAGGCAGGGAGGATAGAAATACCAGAAGTACTTTGTCTCTCTCATTCATTATTTCATATACATTCATCATATGACTTCCTATTTGTCTCCTTTTTAAGATAAATAATCTCAGCCCTTCCAATCCCTTGTCATATGGTGACAAGAATGATTTAAGGACATGGAAAAATTCCATATGACAAGGGCTACAGAAACTAGTATATTTTGTCTGGTTATCTCATTTCCTGAAGAAAGAGCAGAAGATGGAGATGACCAGACTGAATATGCTAGTCCTTCTGAAAACATCCCACTGATTAACACGGGAGCATGTGCATGGATACACACGTGTCCACCCAATTTTTTCCAATGGTAACATATTTCTGTATCTTTGGGCTGTGTTAAATTTGACTTGAAGTCTTTATGGAGTCGGATTCATTGAGCAGGAGGTGCCTGTACGGTAACTCGAGCCCTGAACCCAGAACTGGGTGTTGAACATGGTTGCTTTGTCCTTTACTCCATGGGAGTGATTTAGAGCTTCACTGAGGTTACAGCTGTGGCATTTGTTTCACTGGCAAGAGCATAGCAACTCAGGATACCTACCTCTGGTCTTCCTTGCTGTGAGCTAGTTACGTCAGCTCTGCACCATGGAGCAATTGTAAGAGCTGATCTAGATGTAATGTAATTGTAAGGTCTCTTCTAGAGGGATTTGGAAGAGCTAGATTGCCTTGTCTGTTTTCTATTATTTTGAAAGTTATGTCCTCATTTTCCCCCAAGAATGCAAGAGTCTTGCTCGGGTTAATCAGGAGGGTCAGAGGGGAAGTTGTGGTCTTCACTCTGGGTGGAAGAAGCTCTGGTTTAGGGTACTAATCCTATTGCAAATCCCGGTGCTTGGCTAGCTCTGATAATAATGCCTGGCACTTGAATGGTAGTTCACAGGCATCCTTAAAGCGATAGGGAAACACYGAGCTAATCCTCCCCGTGCCCTGGGAGCAGCAGGGTGAGCAATCAGTTAAGGTTTGTGCAGYGCTTGCAGTGCCGAGAGGGGCTGCAGCTCTTGCTTGGGCAAGGACCCTGGGAACGTGAAGGCAGCACAGGTGCCAGCAGGAGCGTCCTGAGTGGTGCTGCCGCTCAGCCAAGGGGACRTCTCTTCGTAGCACCTTTGCAATATGCCGGGTGCCCCTGGGGCTTGTTTGTTTATGAGCTCTTGGGGAGCTCAGATGGAACAAACTGTTTGAGAAATCTCTCCCCGCAGCCGAGCCTAATTCATCCTGTCAATCCGGTGCTCTCCTTCCCTCGCCTGTATTTAGTGCCATTGATTTATTGGATTGCAGGAATATTAAGAACCTCAAACTATTAGTCCTGATTACAACTTCTTGGCGGCTTCATCACTCCATGTGTCTTGCTTTGCTCCGAGGGAGCCTGGCCCCTTTGCTGGCTCTAGGAGACTATCGAACACTGGTTCGCTGGTCTCCTCTGCTCTGCCTTCTCCCCATCCTCTGCTCTTTCCGGGGTGTAGCTCTTCTTACAGTGACGTGCGAGCCCCTGTGGTTTTGGGGGGAAGTATAGTGAAATGACACAACTTTCTCAAGCTAAAATAAACTCATTTGTAGCAGAGCCAGAGAAATGAGGTTTCTTGAGTTCTCGCCCTAACCTGCCATTGGAGCACCCCTCGTTTCTCCTCTGCTGGTTCTCATTTTCCCCTTTATTCCCTTTTGCCATCGCCAGTCCTCCTGGCTCTGCTTTCCTATCTTCAACATGTTCTTTAACCATCTGGAGGTGTGTTGTCTTGCAGTGAGTGGCCTGGACAGTATTTTCCCTTCTCATCYCTTTCTGGCTCCTGAATGCTTCCAAAAAGAAACTGGGTCATCCCAAGTAKGGATGCTTACTCAATGGGAATTTAGCTCCTCCAGAGAGATGGAGATACCGACTGCACAGAGGTGCTGCAGTAGCCTTGGTTTTGAGGCTGGCCCTGGTTTTGGGCATTGGGCAGTAAGGGAGGGGGGCTAAAAGCAGAGAACAAGGAGTCTGGGGTGAGAAGAGTGCTGAGAGCAGCAGGCTGTGCCGTGTTTCCCCCGTGGCCGYGTGGCGGTGGGGTTGCAGCCCCGGCGGTGCTCTCCGGCTCGGCTCTGCAAGGCTGCAGCCGAGCTCCTTACCCCGCCGGCGGCTGCGTGCGACTGTGCCTGGCGGGAGAGCGTCTCGCAGCCGGCGCTCAGCCCGGGGCTGGTTGCAGGGGCGAATCTCTCCTGCGTACGTATCTGAGGGCTGTTTGTGCCCAGGCTGGCGTGCTAATAGATGGGTTTGTTTATGAGCTGGTGAGCCGGTGGCTGCCAGAGTGCCGGCAGGTGCTTTTGTCACCGTGCCCTCCCATCCCTCTTTGCCGACCGTCCCATCCCTTCGCTTGGCTTTTGCTTTGCGCAGCCTGCGGAGGGGAGCTGGGGTTTCCAGAAGGAGCGTGCCGAGCCTGCGAACCTGCCCRACGGACGTGCAGAGGTGGCGTTTAGCAGTGCAGCCGTGGGGCTTCCACTGGTGCCAACACCTTGGGGGGCGATTGCCTCCTTGGAGAATCAGTCTGCTGCTGGTGGGGTCTAGCAACGCCTGCTAGCCGAAGTCCCGGCAGCGGCTCTTTATGGCAGATGGTAGAAAGGTGAATTCCTCTGTGTTTAGCTCTTCTGATCCACCGCTGATGCAGGGCTGGTGGTGGAGAGTCCCAAGCTCTGGCCACCCTCGTGCTTTGGCGCTGGCCCCTGGAGCCCCCAGCCCCCGGCGGCTGTCGGCTTGCCCCTCCGCTCCCCRTGGTGCTAGCGCTTAGGTTTGCTGCCAACTTCAGAAGCCTCCTTGCTTCTGAGGGGACGTTAGTGGCTCTGGAGACCACTTTCTTTGCTGCCTTCATGGTTGGGGGAGGACTGCCAAAGAGGAGTTTAATGGGGGGGGGACACACGGAAAAGGCTTTTAACTGAGTCTGAAAGCTCCAAATCACTTATGCTGATAATTAGAGAGGCTCTTACCTCTGCGGTGTCTTTTAAATGATGTCAGACGTTGCAGATGTCCCCGAGAAGCCGGGTGGCCAGGATGCAGCGCTCTGCTTGGGGTTGCCAGCTGTTTAATGCTTTGGAAATGATGTAATGTCCAGCGCTGGCTGCAGCCGGCCCTCAGCCCCCCTGTCGCCCCTCCTCTGTGTTCGGGAGGCCGCTGAGGCGCAGCCGGCAAAYGGATGGGCTCCTCCATCGGCGCAGGCAGCCGGAGCGGCATCGTTGGCCAAAGCGTGCCTCTGCCGGCCCCGCTCCCCGCAGAAAGCCCGGGTGATTAGGCACGGCCGCCCGAGCCCGTCTCGCTCCCTTCGCTGAGCTGGGCCGCCCGCGGCGCTGGGCACCCACGCTGCCGCCGACGGCGAGGCGGGGAGGTGGCATCCCCGCCTGGGGCACCCCAGCGCGCTGGACCCCCGCTCCCGAGCCCCCGTCCTGCTCTGGGGAGAGCTTCGTCTCCAGACCCGTCTGTCCTTAACCGCCCGTGGCCTTGAAGATATTTCAGACGAAGGGTTTCCAGTCTGCTGGCCTGAGACTCGCTAGCTCGTCTCAGCGAGCCGCTGGTGAGTGATGGCCGGCGTGTGCTCCACAAGGGTCTGGCTGTTTCCGATGAAAGGCTTTCGATCACGTTTGCCGAGCCCCGTGGCCACTCGGTACTCTAGCCTAATTACACTTGCGCTGCTTAGTATGCTGCATCCGTGAGGTGGGAGTGGGCTTCCACGCTTAGCCCGCGTCTCCCAGCTTTTCCTGCCCCTGGGCAGGGCTTGGGGGGGTCGGAAAGTGGTCCCGCGGGGCAGGGGCACGATTGATGGCAGGGAGAAGCGGGTCTTTAGTCGGGAGGCAGGGAAACCCGCACACAGGGGTTACTGCTGCTGCCCGCTGCGCGCGAGGATTGCGTTGCCCAAGCGCTCCGGACGGGACGTGGGCATCGGGGGTCTGCGGCCCTCCTGCGTCGGCTCTGACTGATGGGGAGAGGCAGGACGTGGTGATGGTGATGAAGGAGAAGCGAGAGAAAAGGACGTGGGGATGCTAGTGCTCGGGAGAGGAGCAGCATGGCATGGAGGTTAGGGAGGCGAGAAAGGACTGAGACAGCAAGTGTCTCTCTTACCCAGGCTCTGGTTCCTCTAAYGAGCTTTTACATACTTTTTGTTCCTGTGAATCTCACCGAAAGGCCRGAATTAAACCTGGGAAGAAGTCTGACGTGCTGAGGAGCACCTGATTCCTCCCTGGGAACTTTCCACTGGCTGGAAAKTCACCTTTCTCCAGGCCCTCTTTAACATACATGGTCACCCATGGTGGTCTTTTTGCAGAGTCTGCTAGCAAGGCAGGAGATCTGGTCCCAGCTGTAATATTAAATACTGATGTGGTGCTGGGGGAGCAGGCTGAGATCAGCCAGCTGGCTTTGCAAGGGCCAGCAAAAGGTATTTGGTCTTTGCTTGATGTGTGTTTCATTTGGACCAGTATATTGGTTGCGAATAATTCTTTGGTGCACTTGCAAACCCTGTATTGTCCCTTCCCTTGGCTGTCATTGCTCCGTGGCCCCACAGTTCAGTTCTGGTCTGCCAGCTTGCCAGCCTGGGAGAGCAGCAAACATGTTACTTAAAGAGCAGCCAGCCTGCTTAAGGAGCTAAATTTATTTCATTTTCTAAACTGCAGCTGGGAAAAAATAAGGAGCCATTAGGCTGTCAGTTGTCAGAGCTTTACAGGAGCATCAACACATCGTGTTTTTCTTTACTGAGACATTAAATGTGTCAAGACCTGTGATGGACTGTCTGGATCAAATTCAGAGGGCAGATGGGATGGCGAGCTAGGGCAGGAAGACTTTCTCCTGGCACTGCCAGGCTTTACATTCGTACAAACCTCAGGGCCGGTAGACTTTCTTAAAGGTAAGGCCAAATCCTGGCCTTTTCGTGACTGCTGACTGTGCTGGGTCAAASATTTCCCATGCAGGTGGAGTTCGCACCGTGGAAGGCAGTGCCAGAAGTCACCTGCCCTTCGACCTCATGGGGAGCTGGGGCTTATGGAGGGGCACGGACAAGTATTTAGGTGTTTATTTAGTGCTTAGTACAAGGCTAGGTATTTATTTAGTGTTTAGAATGAGGCTATTTGTCAGACATCTTAAGAGCTCCTTCATTTTTTACCCACCGCTATCACATCCTTCCTGCAAACCCATGTTTCCGAGCCTTGGCTGTRCACGTTTCCATGCCAGGCTCTTCCTCCCTTGCCCCGGGAAGCGTTCCTGCTCCTCCATGCTGCCTGCCCGGGGGCCCGGGCGAGGAGCGCGCCGCAGCCCCGAGCGACCGCGTCGCTGCCCGGCGGCGTTGCGGCAGGGGCGAGGGAGGAGAGGGCAAGCTGGGCAGCCAGGGCGGCTGTCGCAAGAGCAGCAGGGAAGGCGGCGAGGACAGCTCTGGAGATGCCTCTCCCCGAGGCTGAACCGTCCTTCTCTCCCGTTGAGCTGTCAAAGGCACCTGCAGTCGGCYGTGACTCAGGCCTGCTTTTACCCTGCCTCTCCTCCCGCTGAGGACGGCGGCTGTCACGGTGTCCTTCAGAGCTGCAGTCGAGAGCCGCTGTCCCATTTGCATTGTCACCTTAATGYGGCCAATCATGCTTGTATCTCCTGGGATGTCAACAGCTAATAATGGGGCTCAGGCGTTCGGTCCCATTTATATCGCTGCATAAAATGCGGTTGTCAAGTTCTTATGGGGATTAAGGTGCAGTTTGTAGATGGAGAATTTGGATGCTGCCAGTGGACAGGAGCGTTTCTCCCCGCCGGAGGTTAATGACTGGCCGACCATGGCAGTACTGCATCAGTCAGTATGCCGGGGTGCAGAGCTGACAGCAAGAGGAATGTAGAAACTGTTTGTAACTTAAGGCGAGAAAAATTCGATGTGAATGTAGGTTTTATTGTTTTTCAAAGCATAATTGGGACTTTTTTTTTTTAAATGAATTTACAGAATGCACAAAAACTTCCCAAAGCCTTCAATGAATGGATCTGCAAGGTTCTCTTGAATGCAGTGTTTGGACTGCATGTAGCTGAAATGTATGGCAAATATTTTATTTCAGATGCTGGCATATTTGCACTGGCACTGACTGCATTACATGTGAGTGATGAAAGGGCCTGTACAAATATGGTGTTTCCATCGGTATTGATTGCATTATGATTGCAATTGCATTTGCAATGGAGCTGACTGTGCTGTGTGTGTCAGTATATTGGCGGTCATCATGAGAGCTTGCCTGTGGCCAGTTTCTTTCTCCTCTCGAGTCGTGGCTGGAACAGGGATTGAGCTGTCAAGGCAGAGGGAGAGGGACAAGGTTGGCTGTACACTGCGGGACGTGTGGGCACCTTTCTGGCTGTCCCGCACTTGCCCAGCAGTGCGGACTTGCCCTTGGAGCAACGGGAGCAGCAGGGGGATGGAGGTGCGAGTGCGATGCTGCCGTCAGTCCCGAGGACAGCCCTCCGGCCTCTGCCCGTTGCTGAGCTGCTCGTCCCCTCCGCGCGCGGGAGGCAGAGCGGCTCTGGTCCCCTGCCGGCTCCCGTTCCTGCTGCAGTCCCGCCTGGCTATCTAGTCASACCCGTGCGCTGATGCAGGAAGACCTGTAAAGTTTCAAGATGCCATGCAGAAGTTCCTTTTTGCCCTCCGTGCCTGACCTGTTTATTGCAGAAGCTAATTTCCTCAGATCATCTGTGCAGTAAAATGTCTTTTCTTCTTTGATTCAACCTCTGCCTCTGTCTTTTTTGCTTAGCGAGAAGAGGTGCTATGGGCTCAGAGGTGTTTTTGATATTTTCTAAGTCAATATCCCTTCCTAGTWAGAACAAGTAGTAGTATCACTGTGTGTGTATATACAGGCTCACGCAGAGGAAGCATAAAGTTACTGGAACGGAAAGAAAGGAGCGTGCGTTTCCCAGGCGTAGGCAGGGCAGCRTGGCTTTGCCTTTTAGCGTCCTCTGAAGCTCGTGCGAAGAATCCTCTTTGCTACCCTGCTCTGGAAATGCCGTCTTGGTTTCTCTAWCAGGATGGGGAGGGAGTTTTGTGCCTGCTCCTCCCCTCAGGCCGTGGGAGAATCCACTGCAAACTGCTGAAAACCAGATGCCCTTGAGCTCCCGAGGTGGTTCCCCTGCCGCAGCAGGCGTTCACGTGAAAGCTTGCAGGAACGATGGAGCAGCGGAGGCTGCGGCGAGAYGGGACAGGCGGATAGGCCAGAGGGCAGGGATGATGGAAATGGAGATTTAAGGGGTGAGGAGGAGAAGAGGCACAGGGATGTCAGAGGAGACAAGTCGGTACAGCTTTTTTCCGTCTGCTCGCTTTGTTAGAGAGGAGATGAAAAGCTGGTGTGTCAGCCCTGACTTGGCCACCCATGGCCATTTGAAATGTGGCGGCATTTGCTGTAGCCCGTAGGGAGGAGCTGCAGGATTTCCCGTGGCAGACGGAGGGTTTGGCCGGGGAGGTGGAAATGCCTTTCTCAGTCCTTCGGTGCAAAGTTTTGCATTTACAGCTTAGCTGCTTAAGATGGCCCTAGCCAGATGCCAGCTCTGGGTTGTCTTCTGCAAGCACTTCCAGGCAGATGGGCCCCCTCCTAGTCCCAGGCTGTTGCACAGCATTTCCGTGCGATGCCGGGCCAGCTGCCGTCCTCCTCCCAGGAGCGAGGAGGTTGCGGTTCCTTAGATAACCCCAACCACAGCAGCTCTTCCCGAGCTTTCTGGAGGCCTCTGTGCCTGGCCCTCAGCCACTGCCCCAGAGAGTTTGCCTTCCAAAGTAAGAAAGCAAAAAAATCCACGAATGGGTGAAAATGGTGAGGGGGAGGAAGGGAAGAGGAAGGGACACAAAATACACGCGCTCTGTGACAATCCACATGAGTTTGAAGTCAAAACATTCTGTGCTTGTCTGCTTTTTTCTTCACTCACCACCTGGTAGCTATTATCAGATGACAGTTTATTCCAAGCATCCTCTTGGGAGGAGATTTTGTAAGCGTAAAGATTTTAAATCCAGAAAGGGCCATTATGATCACTGGTGTTGCACAAGGCAGCGAATTTGCCTCTAGATTCCTGTRCGGAGCTGTGTAACTTGATGCTGGGTTTGCATCCCCTCCTGCAAAACTTCAGCCCTCGAGTCCGAAGTTGCAGCTCCRCTAGGTCCCCGCAGGAACCTTGGCATGGCGAGCATGTCCAAGGRGGAAGGAATATTGCGTTTTGGCTGGGAGAAGATGATAGGGGCTGCACGTGGGATCTGTGGATGTGTTTACCAAGGAATTTCATCTTTTATAACCTCTGGAGATACGGATCACAATGCAGATACAAATAGTTGCTGTCACCGAGCGGCTAGATAGCGCGAGCTGCTGTAGGCTCCTGAAAGGAGGTTTCGCGCAGCAACCCTGTTTGGGTGCTCTGATGCAGGAATTTATCGCCCGGACAAATTGCCAGTTCATGCAGTGCCTTTTGTCTTGGCTTTTGCCTTTGTCATGCAGGCTTATTAGTCAAATTATTAACCACCAGAATATTACTTTGCTGTTAATGACATAGTAATAGGCTGCAGTGGGATAATGCAACTTGGGAAAAGCCTGTATCTTATCAAAGCGGCCGTCCTCTTCCTCGCGCTCTCCGGGGCTGCTGCCGGAGCGGGCAGGGCTTGCGCGTTCCTCGCCCGCGCCCCGCAGCCGTCACGCGTAAACGGTACGCACGGGGCTGCGCCTACCTTGGCGCCTGCGACTGCTCTCCGGCAGTGAAAATAGACTTGTCATGTTTGGTTTGGTTTGGTTTCCAGCAGATGTATTCACAAATAACTTCATTTGATGGCGATGATGGGGAAAGAAAAGAAAATCATCCCAATCATTTCCTGAATGTTATCCAATGATCTACAGAGCTAGTCAGAAAAAAAAAAATTGTGAATAACTTGACAAGAATGTCAGTGATTCTTGAACAAATTGCTTACAGCACATAACTCAATTGGCTTGAGTTTCTAGTCCGCTTCTCTGCTGGTTCCCAAGCACTCGGGCAAGACTGCCGTGTCTGGGTTCCCAGCACTGCGAGGGACACAGCATGCATTAAAATGCAGTAAAAATCACGGCRCTCTAAATACTGCTCTTTGGATTTGAGAGATGTTTTGGGAAGGGAAAGGAGGAATGCAATCAAATCTATTTGACCTCGGCTGCCCAAGCGTTGTCCCTTTAGTTCAGTGCCTCCAGGCATGTGCAAGCAGCAGTCGGACCAAACTGTCCGTGCTGGCAGATTCCCGTGAAAGTGGCACTGGCGGCGGTCGCTCTCTGTAGGAGAGCAAGTAACTTCTGCCAAGGGGCAGCTGTTCAGCGTCCCCATGGTCATCGCGTTTGAATTTGCTTTTATTTAAAAGGGGCATTTATTGGCAGGCGGTGGGTGCGGGAGCGGCGCGCGGCATGGGGGGAAGACGTGGCTCGCTCGAACGCGGCGCTGGGGCCGGGGCTGCCCGCTGCGGGGYTCTTCTTCAAGCCTCTGACGCGGCATCTGATGGCTTCTTAGCAGCGGCGTTGGCTCTGGAAACGAAACCTGCGTTTTACGTCTCGTTGCCGGCAAACGTGGCTGCTGATAAACCTGTCAGGAGCAATCGCAGCCCTCTGCAGACAGCCTGCCAGCCGCCCTCCCCGCGCGCAGCCTCCCGACCGCCGCCGCAGCTTCCCCGCGCGCGCAGGTGGTGGCACCACGGGGGCCGCGGGCTGGCCGCTCTCGCGGTGCTCCCGCAGGCGCTCCTCTGCCCCGGCTGGCRAACGCGYGGGAAGGGCTCGGGTTGTCAGACCTGAAGGACGCGGGTGTCCCTTGCAGCCCTCTTTGCCACCCCGCTGAGGGTGCCCGTAACCCCCAGCCCGTGGTGGCCCGTGAGGGACAGCTTGGAGGGGCTGGTGAGGTGGCCCACTAGGAGGGACAGGCTCGGTGCTGACATCAGGGATGGCGCGTTGCCTCCAAGGAACAAGTCAGCCTTTGCTCGGCCCCCCGGCGCGTGCTGGCGGCTGGCTCTCCGTGGGTGCTGGCAGAGGCTGTGCCGGTGCCGTCGGAGCCACGGGCTAATGGGTGCCATATGGAGCAAGCGGTGAGGCTGGCTGCTCCTCCTGCCCGCCTGCCGCTTGTGGGCAGCCCCGGGGGATTTCTCTGAGCGCTGCCTGGACCTGCTATTTTCTCTTTCGTGGTTCAGTGGTCTCCGTTCTCACCGGGCGCTCCCCCGGGCATCCCTGTGGGCGAGCAGAAGGGTGATGGGATAGAAGGGGGGTTCGTGGGACCCAAGAAACCGTTGCACAGGACGGCGGTGTGCACTGGGCGTCCGACCTTGGCTGGGCGCGGGAGCTCGCCCCAGCCTGCRACAGCCCAGCCTGTGGCTCTCCGTTGCTCCTCTGCCCACGTTCCTCCCCGGATACCAGGGGGAAAAGGCACCCAGCCCCCTCGGAGCTTCGGTATCAGCTTTTGGGAGGTTGGTTATTTTTCTCCGTTTTCTTTTTGATATGTACTGCTAAAAAATGAAAGAGGGTGCAGCCAAAAAAGCGAAGGTTGAAACCCTCCTTCAGCATATGGTTGTGGTTTGGTTTTGTTGATATTATAGTCTCGCGTTTAAGCCAGTGAAGCAACAAGGTTTGCTTAACTCAGAGGGCTTGKGGTTAGAGCCAGAAAACAGCATTTGGGACAAAACTGGAAGTTAGGTGAATTTTGCCGTGTTCTAGATTTTATTATGATCCTAATGTCAGCCTGGATTTGTTGTTCTTCTGGGAGTGTCAGGAAAGACAGCAGATGGAAAGGTGCAACAATAAAATTCATTGCCTGCTGAGCTTGACGCCGGGGCTTGTATGAGCCTTGCACTTAAAGCAAATCCCCGAGGTTGTAAACCCCTGTGGAAATGTGGTGATAAAGTCTCCTGAGAGTCCTCCCCAGACCTGCACCTCAGCTCTGTCATCCACCTGTGCTTGGGAGGCTAATGGGACTTTCTGATGTCCGTCGAGATCCTTGCTCGGAAGGTGCTATTGAAGGACAAAGTCTGATGATGTTTGGAACTTAGTGTTTTACAGCTCCCCTGCCTTCGAACAATGCCTAAAAATACAAGTGTATGCAAATTATAAACTAATTTAGATGATGGAGCATGGGAATATTGCTCATACTCCCCAAGCATGGCATTTCCAATCATATCTTTGTTTCATTTTTAAGCAAAGAAATCATAATCTTGACATGTTTATCATTCAGTGCCTGCACCAATTATCTCTTTGGGTTCATTCTATAGTTCATAGAGCTGATAGATTATGATCATGTTGTTAGGAGAATTGTGCAGTCATTATTCCTCCAGCTGGAGGAGAAGTTGAAAAACAATTATAAAGAATGATTCTCTTTGGATTGCTTTCTGAGCTCRTGAAATAGGCAAGTTCCTATTATTGAGCTGTAAGGCCATGAGCTACAAGGCTACCGCCAACTGCGGTTTTGATCTCTTGTGATCCAAACTGGATGATTTGTAAAGCTGATTTCCTTTAGCAAGTTCCAGGTATGGTTACTATTTCTTTACGGGTTGGTATTAGAGAGGTGGATGCTATTGGCCGCACAGGACTTGAAACCATGCAGAATGCTGATCTCCAGTTTAATTACAACCCCTGACCACAGACCGAGGATGTTTGTGATTAGCCTTTTGCTGGGTGGGGGGGTTAGAGCTTCATATCCAGGGCTTGCATCCAGATGATGCAGCGTTTGCCGTCTGTATCTAATTTTGACATGAAACCGGCTGTAGCRTGATTCCCTCAAATGACGTTTTGCTCGGAGATTTGTTTTCTTTCAAAATCCTTAATGAGACTCAGGGGACCGTGACCCCAAAGAAAACATTTGCAGGAGCTCCTGTAAAGGAGTCCCCCGGGACACGGGGAGCTGTAGGCAGCGTGCTCCTGGGGGAGAGCTTGCCTTTGATCCCCAGAAGGATCTCTCTAATCCAATCCATTAATACATTTGGGCAGCTCGAGGGTGATTTGGCAGCCTTCCTTCTGTGATTGATCGCCCTCAAAGGAGTACAGCTCCTCGCCGTTCCTCCCTTCCCCCAGCTCTCCGTGCACACTATTGGATTTTCAACTTACTTGACCAGAAGGGAACAGAAACTGAAAAGCAAATGTCTTGTGAAGGCGTCATTCTCGTGCTTAGCTTTTGCCTCCTCTTCTCTCCAGGGCTCCCCCTTGTTTCCCTGTCCCCCAGCTGGTATTCCAGGACGTGGCAAATGGCAGCATTCAAAGCATCGGTYGCGTTCRGGTTTATCCACTTTGGGACTAGACRAAGTCCCTGTTCCCCCAGGCCTTGTTGTTTTGCCTTCCTGCGGTGGTCAATATTGAATGCTCGGGGAGATCTATCTATTTAATAATGTACCCTGACAATATTTATGTAGCTTGTAACCAGCTCGGTATTGCAGGTCGGCACGGGTGATGAGTGGCAYGCAGAAGTAACTCTCCAGATGTGAAGCGCCCTGTGCCTGGGGAACGGGGGAGCCCTGCTTGAGGGGGGCTCGTGATTTTGCCATGCCTTGGAGTGCCAGCTTCCCTTCCTGCGCTGCCACTGCTTCCCTCCTCCGGCTTTAAACTTCCTCCCTTCGCTCTCCGCTCCAGAGGGCTAGCTCCGCTTTTCCTCTGGGAAACATAGAGAACTATGGGCAGAAGACAGCRTACGTGCTATGAGACCCCTAATTCCTTGGGGGGCCAGAGCTTCCTTCCACTTTTAGGACGGGATCTGCTTTCCGCCAGACCCTTTCTCTCCTCCTTCCTTGCATCCGCTGTAACACACAGTGCTTAGTCAGGCTGCTTGGGGGCTGCACCCTCATGCAAGAGGGATGCGTCTCCCTCAGCAAAGCTCACGCTTCAAGGTAGGATTTGGGGAGTACAGGCAAGACCTACGGGAGCAGGGAAAGAATCTGCTGGCGGGGYGGCAAGGGCAGCCTCCGGCTCCCGGTTTGCCAGGACCCCGGCGCGGGCGGCCCCGGGTAGATGGCTGTTGCAGATTTTGTGGGAGGGTGAAGCTCTGGCTTCTCTGACTGCAAAATTAAATGGCAGGTTTGACATCATGGTGTTTTGAGACTGGGTGGATGTTTTTGCATGCTTGAGCTTGGCAGTAGGTTCAAGAGTCCTTGAAATTTTAGAGGGAAGATGGAGAAGTAAACATTATTATTCATTATTTTTGAACACCTACCACCCTGAGCTCCCAGAGTTAACAGGCTCCCTGTAGGTCTCTGTTTGTTAGTATTTGGTGGATGGATAAACATACTTTATTTCTTTATAAAGGAGAAATGTTGTTTACAAGATTTAAAACAGAATGGAAATGCTGTTTTCCATCAGAAGTGTTCTGTGAACAATAACGAAATAATGTTTAAAAAGCCCTTGAAGTGTCCCTTTCAAATGAAAAATCGAAGTGCTGGGAAGAATATTAAATGCACGCAAAACCAAGGTATTAATGTGTATTAATGAACTAAGAAACAATGAAATGTAACCGAGAGCGAAATCTGCGCCTGTGCTTCATGGAAGCAGTGGTGCCGGAATACAAATCCCTTCAAGAGACAGTGTTGTTTAAAAGTCACCAAATCTAATCCCCCTTCCTACTCCTCCACTTCCCGTAGAAACTTTGTTGTAGTTTTTCTTTTCCATCCACTTTAATTGGGCAAGAGAGAAGGGAAAACRCCTTCTCCCCTCCCGCTGCAGGCAGGGAAGGGGAAAGGGATCCCGGGTCCTTCGGCAGCGGCGCAGACTCCCGCGTTTGCCATGGCTCTGGGCTGGGCAACAAGACCTCGACAGCACCTCCGCTTTCAGGAAGAATAAGCCCTTGGGCTTCAAGACATATGGTGAAATCTTATTAATGAGGGTCAGGAACCCCCTTTTCTGGGGTAGGAAATCCCCTAGCTGTTTGCTTTAGAGTTCTTGCATCTTCCTCTGCAGTATTTCTTTAGAATAGGTCATTATAAGAAAAGGACTGTGGATATGCTAATTCTGCTTCTGATGGTACTCCTTAACGTGTATTTGACTACTTCTTTCATATTGGGTGGTAGAAGGGATAATATTTCTGGTTAATTCTCTTTTTCCTTTTAATTAGTGTAACAAGGATAGAAAAAGAAGCTTTTGAAAACAGACTCTCTGGTAGCGTATACTGAGTCAGAGCAAGACTTGCTTTGTTTTGAAGAGTAAGGCCAAGGAGGATGCCGGAAGTATTTCAGTTTACTTCATGGTCACACCAATTACAAAGTAAAAATATTTCCAAGTGCCAGAGGAGGGAGCCAGCAAAACACAGGAAATCYGAAGGATTCCACTTTTTAATGTCCCTTTTCCTAATGAAATCAGAATAAATTGATCCGAGCAGCACCAAACTTTGTGCGGGAAGTGTATGGCACCTGTGGAAGAGCTAATACAACTTGCATTGGTGTCCGGCTGACGAGTAAAGAGCGCTCCCCTTGGTACCGTGATGTTTGCAACTCAYTACCTTGGAGGACAGGGCTTTCTCCTCTCTGCTGTGCTCGTAGGCTTCAGCTCATTTTTTGCAGTAGCCTCAATTGCTTGGCAAGGGGGTGTCTAGGTATGTTTGCCTCCACTCTTTCCCGCGCTGTTGTTCATGGCACTGAGTCATCCATGTGGATAACTCGAGCTGAGCATTTCACCATYGGGATGCTTGTGAGGGCCCATCGCTGCTTGTGTGCGGCAAGGAGCGGTGATGCCTTGTCCGCGGGCGTCCCCGGCCCAGAGGTTCCCAGCGCTGGGTTTGCATGAGGGACCGTGCCCAGAGGTGGGGGCCGTGTGGGGGCGTGGGCTGAGACCCTGGTGCTGCCCAGCCCACGTCCGCCAGCCAAGGGAGGTGGCATTCCCGCGGTTCGCTCTGCTGCCAAAGCGTGGGGGGAAGCAGGGAAAAGGCCACCCGGGAGATGCCGGAGGCGGCCGCTCGCCCTGCAGYGTTGCTGTTGAAGGTGAGGATGCTGCAGGAGAGGCGCATGCCACCCCGGCCGCTGCGGGCATTTCTGGGAGGTGGCCAGCCGGCTGATTTCCAGGTGCAGACCAAAAACACCTCTCTGGCTTCAGGGACAYGCAGCACCGGCAGGAGCTGTCATTACCGGCCACTCGCCGCTCATGCTCAGGCCTTGCCTTTTGATTTGCTCGCGCTCCATCCCTCTGCAAATTCCCATTCTCCGTCAACTTGCCTTGCAAAATGCCTGTGCCGCATACGAAATGGAGGAGATAAAATTACAGGAGCTCAGAATTGGCCAGGCTCAGTGCAATATATAACATAACAGATGGTACTACATGATGCCTTTGAAATATCTGTGCAATAGCATTTTAAGAAATGTATAACTGATCAGGCAGCATATGGAAAATACTTTCTGTGCTGAGAGAGGGTGCCATGCCCCCTCTCCAGGCACCTGCTCGCTCTCCCCGAGWTTGGGGTGCGACACGGCGGGGCACRTCTCTGCTCTTCAATGGAGAWACCCTCATAGAGCTCCTGGGAGCAGGGCTGCCCGTGAAACCGGGCATCTGTGTCACACTGAATATCAAGATTTCAATATGCCGTTTTTATTAAAAAAAAAAAAAAAGTTTTCATGCAAGAGTGAAGTGAAAACAAGGTGGTTTGAGCTGTTCTTCACAAACCCCAGGAGTACCTTCCTCTGGGAGCAGCCCCAGCATGAGGCTATTCACCCCGAGTAAGGTGGCCCTTTGCTGGACTTGCTTCAGTATGTCCATGTCTCTCTTGTACTGGGGAGTCCGGCACTGGGCCCAGCACTCTGGACGTGGCCTCACCAGGGCTGAGCAACGGGGAAGGATCACCTCCTTGACCTGCTGGCAATGCTCTTCCTGATGCAGCCCAGGATACTGTTGGCCTTCTTTGCCCCAAGAGCACATTACTGGCTCATAGTCAATTTGCTGTCCACCAGGATCCCCAGGTCCTTCTCTCTAGAGCTGCTCTCCAGGCAGTGGGCCACCAGCCTGCCCCATCATCTGGTCATTACTGAAGATGTTAAACAGGATTGGCCCCGGTATTGACCCGTGGTGGATCCTGCTAGTGAGTGGCCTCCAGATGGACTTGTGCCACCGGTCACAACCCTTCGAGCCCAGCAGGTTCTCCACCCACCTCKCTGTTCACATCCCTAGCCCGTACTGTTGGTAGGCTGCCTTTTGCCTTGTGCAGGTCTAAAACCTCTTCTTTGTATTTTCTGTTCCCAGTTCTGCTTGCTGGCCTGCTGCCTGTCTTCATGGCCTTATATGTTGGTTGGCCCTCCTGTCTAATAGAGAGGACAATATTTCCTTTCTGTAAGGCTCAGCTCATATTCTTTAAGGTGCTTCAGGGTCAGGGGATGAAAGGCTCCTTGAGGTGTTTCTGCAATGAGTCAAAGTTGAGCTAAGAATAGATCTATAAACAAGACAGCAGGGAAGGTTTTCTAGCAGAGACTGATGGGACCCTGGGAATATGTTATTGCTGGAGTCATTTGCAAAGGAGGCTTGGACCATACAGAGCCCTCGGTGTGCAGGGTGCCTGGGTTTGCAATGACGGGGGCAATGACTCAGGGCAGACTAACCTCTCGCAACCTGTGAGACCTGTCGGTTGTGGTCCCGAGGAGTGTGTGCTGTGCGGAGGGTGCGGTGAACTGAGGAAAGATTGCATGAGATGTTGCAGGTAATTCTTGAAGTCAAAACCTGTGCTCCAGATGTTCCAGCTCTTGTGGTTTCCAGCTCCGCAGCTGCACTGCATAAAATAGGTGGCTGAAATAGTGAGGTTCCTCTTTCAGACGCTTGCAGGTTTCACGAGAAGTGTCAGGGTTGGCCCCTGGAAAAACCAGCAAAGAGGGGAGGGTCCGCACCTGAGGAAGGGTGCAAGAGTCTCGTGGCGGTGGGCGGCGCTGCGGGAAGCGGCTGGTGGGTCCCTGTTCAGATCCGCGGTGAAGAAACCCCGGCCGCCTCCCAGAACAAGAGCTTGCTGAGGGCTGTCCTTAGAGGAGCAAGGGCCGCAGCGTGCTCGAGGGCCCAGCTTTTTAGACGGCAGGGCGCACGCGAGATGCTTTGGCAGGAGGCAGCGTGCTTTGTTGCTACCCACGCTTGTGGAGAGAGGTATGTAGAGCTGTCAGTCTGGCATGCTGTCTGTCTGCTCACCCACCTAAATATCTATAAAAATCCAGGGGATATTAAATGTCCATGAGAGCCCTGGACACGCTGAGCTTCGTTGCTGAGCTAGGGCTCCCGGTGCAGTTTATCATCCTGACTGGAAAAGGCCGGCTGCCTCTTGCATGCATGCGTCCGACCTGAGAGCGTTTGGAGCGGAGTCTGGAATTTGCACCTTGGTCCCTGTTTCTGGACTAACCTACATGAAAACCAGAGCACAAATCTTGCAGAAAGGAGACTTCCCTTCGTTCTCTCACCTGGCTTTGTCCTCTCTGTTATCTCCGTAGTGTTCTGTTTGCTACCGTGTTTCACTTTAATCTGGTGTCCTCTGTTCTTACCTGAGCTACAGAGAATCAACGAGGAAAGCCGCTGAACTCGGAGAAAAATGAAAGGGAAGAAAGCTTTAAAAAATGTTTTCTTTCTCTTTCATTCTTTAAAAGAAAAAAAAGCAAACAAAAAAAAGAACCCCCAACCCCCCAGAAGCGCACAGCCAGTAAATGATGCCTGAAGTATCCTTGAACTGTCTCCTGCTTATGGATCAGGATGCATCGTTTCTGCCCTGCTTCCCCCCCCCCCACTCCCCATTTCCCTGACGTTCAGTCATTTTGATCAAAGCTAGAGAAACAAAAGTCTCCCGTCTCGCCCCATTGCTGCGTTGACGGGAGATGGAAATTCGGCAACAGCGATGGCGAGTGAGCGTTTATAGCAGATTAGACGGGGGGAGCGCAGAGCTGTGGGGCACGCGGAGGGGCGGCAGGGGAGACGTGTGCTGGAGGAGCTTGATTTCTGCTCGGAGAAGACGTTTCGTAGGAAGGAGGGTTACCGCGGTCAGGGATTTGCAGGCGGGTGTCTAGCATTTCAGCGCCCTCCGGAGCGGGCCCGTCCCGCCGGCGGCCGTGGAGGAAAGCCAGCTCCGTTGCCGGCTTTTCCCACGCTGCTCGCGGCTGCTCCCTGGCCGGGGAAGAGCCTCCTGCAGCCCGCGGGAGCTGGGTGCTGGCGTGGGCAGGCGCCGGCAGCGTCCTGTGGACCCGCGGCGCTTTCGGGGGAGCCCTTGGGGATGCGCGGGGGACTCAGCTGGGGGCCCCTGCTCCCCGCGGGGTGCAGAGGGACAGAGCGAACGCATGTTGGGGAGCTCAGGGCAGGAGCCCGGCTCTTCTCAGAGGTATCGGGGACAGGGCAACAGGCAATGGGCACAAAGTGAAATACAAGAAATCCTGTTTATGCATAAGAAAAAACTTTTTTTACGGTGAGGGTGGTTGAGCACTGGAGCAGGTTGCCCAGGGAGGTTGTGGAGTCTCCATCCTTGGAGATGAGATACTCAGAACCTGGTGGGACACCGGGGCGGTTCCTGTCACAGAGCCACCAGCGTTGGTGTGTGATTTGGAGGGCGGCGGTGGCTCAGTGGAAGCGCAGGAATTTCGGGTGAGGTGCTGGGACATATCTGGCTGGGTGCTGGTCTCCGCGGTGGGGTTCCCTCCGTCGCAGAGCTGCTGAATTCATCGCTGTTCGTAGAGCATCTTTGGAGGTACCTCATCTAACACTCGGCTGGTAATGATTCTTGACGGGAATTAGTACCCTGTCCATCCGGCCCCATTCTGCCATCTAACAAGAGGAGATAAGTGCACTTAACAGCACACCGGCTCTTGTTCAGGCACCTTCTTCCCAAGCCAGAATCAATAGCAGGTCTCTCCAGCTTTTAGAGACTTGCATCCAGTCTTTTCATCTCTCGCTCGCTCATTTTTCCCAAGCAGCACACGCTTGCTTTTTTTCTTTTTTTACTCCGCAGAAATTTTCCCGTTCTACCTTTCATCTGAACCTGCGCAGCATTCCCTCGGCCMCGACTGCAGCTTGAGGGCTAGATAAGAAATCTTGTGGTAACTGGGCTCCCCAGTCCCTGTCTCCATCTTGCTCCTGGTTATTAGCACTCATACAGTCGCCTTTATCTTCAAAGTGCTTTGCAAACATTAATTAATCCTCCCACCACCCCGCCGTGGTAGGTGAGGGAGAGCTGCTCTCCCCTGGCCTGGCACGCGGTTTCTCCCCTCCGGCCCGGCGGCGGTGTCCCCCCATGCCGGGCTTGCTTGGCCTGTTTCTTGAGGAGCGGGGTCCTCCGTTCCAGGCTGGGCTTGGCGAACTATGTATTTCTCTTGCCTGCCTGGGCAGAGACCTGTGTGGAAAGGAGTACGTCTGCAGATTAATGCAAAGAGGAGGGAGAGAGAGGGATGGAGGAAATAAATGCCCAAACCAGGACCTGAATGCTCTGATAGGCTCGGGAGCAGCTGCCCTGAGGGCTGAGCTTTTAACCTCCCAGGTGGTTTTTTGTCCGTGCGGTGGGAGGGTACCTGTAGCATCSGGGTGAGGGATGGAGCATGGAGTAAAGCGGTAGGGGCTGCTGGGGCAGGAGAATGGGATCGAGCCCCGGTGCTTGCCGGTGCTTGCTGGGTGCACCCTCAGCACCTGCTGCGGAGAGGAAGAGGCACTTCTGGAGGGAGATGCGTCTGACTGATGCGGACACCTATCTGGGGACGATGGGTGAAGCTTTTGTGGTTTGCAAGATGATCTGGAAGGTCCTTGTTCTCTCCGGGGCCTGTGAAGGGAGTCAAGGGTGACGGAGGCTTAAATAACGGCGTGTGAGCTGAGCGCCTGGGGCGGGGGGAGCCGCGTCCTCCCGCGTGCTGGAGGTGGGCAGCCAGCGCTGCCTTCGCCGCCTGCATGGGCTGTTTATTCCTTCAGTAGCTCGGAGTTCAGAGAGGCGCTTTTTTTTTTTTTTTAACTA